>NC_139968.1:13187367-13309867 GCF_963993115.1 Abramis brama | reverse complement strand
TAATATTCCCACCATGTTTCATGCCTTAATTCAAATAGGGGGAGAAAAAGATGCAGTAGAAAAGAAAGGGACAGCAGAAAAACATCTAGGATGGAAAAGACAGTCTTTTTAAATGTCAAAGTTTCTGTTTTGGATTTTAGAAAACAAGAACACACCTTATTTATTTTTTGTTGCCAGGTTTTGTAAAGTGCAATCATTATGAATAGCTTTTCTCAAATTTCCCACCTAGGTATTGGAGGGCATTTTCTGGCAAATTTAAATAAATAAATTAAATGATTAAAATGAAAATTAAAACCAGATTAATGATTTCATTACAGAAAACAGTACGCAAAATATGTGACAAAATTGAGAATGAAATTAAATGATTTCATTTTCACAGCATTATCCCTGTCAAATTGAAAAATGCGGGACGTCGATGACTTTGCTTTACAGAAGGCGTGTCTCAGCGCCGTTACTAGAATAAGCCACACCCACTCATTAACATAGAATTTGCATGCAGGTTGTCTTTGAAAATGAAAACGAAAATGAATACTGTGAAATAAAAGAGGAATTAAAATGAAAACGAAAATTTACATTTGTATTTGAATTGTGTCAGTATTATTGCGTGAGCGTTACTAAAGAGCATTGTAAAAACTGCATTTGTAGTTTCTTTTTCACGTTTGGCTTTTCATTTTAATATTGGCAGTCTTGCCTCGAGACTGTAGTGAAAATGAAATGTGAAATCACCAATTGCATTTTATTTTTCAATTTGACAGGGATAATGCTGTGAAAATGAAATCATTTAATTTCATTCTCAATTTTGTCACATATTTTGCGTACTGTTTTCTGTAATGAAATCGTTAATCTGGTTTTAATTTTCATTTTAATCATTTAATTTATTTATTTAAATTTGCCAGAAAATGCCCTCCATACCTAGAGACCATCTAGCAAAAATCTCAGTTTCACTTTATTTTGACGGTCCCTTTAATACATTCTACTAACTATAAGTAACGTTGCAACTACATGTCAACTTGTTAACCTGAACCCTAACCTAACAGTCTACTAGTCTACTAGTACTCTAATCTGACATGCAGTTTCAAAGTTACTTGTAGTTAGTAGCAGGGCTTGACATTAACGTTTTTGCTCATTAGCCACACAGCATTTTCATTGTCCACAATTTTGACATCGATACCATTGGGAAAAACCGCCATATAGATATTTTTTATATTATCTCATAATTTGACTGCAGGTTTATTAGGCTGCTGTCACTTTAAGGCCTGACGCACAGATCCATTATACTTTTACACATGCGTATTCTTTCTCAACGGTTTACATTAAAACATAACTGACTGTGTTTACATGAATACTCACCAAGACCGGCATTTTGACACTATTTTGTGTGTATTTGACTGTTTAAGCGGAATAAGCACCAAAAAAACCTCAATTTAGTACTGAGAGGTGGCTTTATGTGCGAGCACTTTGTGTTTGAGCAGAAAATCTGCAGGAATGAGTAAAATTATGCACAATACGCACAATCCCACGCCAAAATTCAAGCCCTGTAACAGCAGCAATACTCATCCGGAGCAAATGAAACGAGTGAGTGAGGAGAGGCGGGTTTGTGTGTAACTCGCTCTCGGAGAGATGAGAGAGAGAGAGAGAAAGCGCAGCTGGTATCGTGTATCTGCGGAAAATGAGTATTGGAAGCGTTTTTCAGTATCGATATGTATCAAAAAATCTATATTTTTGACAACACTACATTGCACTTAAAAGACTGCAATTGAAAAAATGTATATATTATATATAAAATTCAACCCATCAAAGTGTCTAGTAGGAGTGACTGTTACACGCCACTGCTGAAATACACCCGCTGTCAACACTGTCAACATTTATTGCAGTATATACAAAATTAAATATTCAAAAACAAGAGAGTGATCCATACTACTTCAATGAGAAATCATTAGACATCTTAACAACAGATTTTATTCTCTCAACAAACAAGCATCACACAAAACGATGTCTCGAGGCCCATTTGTTGAGCAGCGCTGGATTAATGTTTAATAATAAACCTCATTTGCATGATTATGTTGAATATGCATCTGTTATTTGAATGCCGCATGCACAGTGTTAAATAATTACCATATGAGTCACATGACTGCTGATACAACAAAGAGGTCTCAAATTGCATTATTCTAATTATATTTGCCCTTGTCATGACCGCTAAACTATTGTGCAATTTGTTTTTCTCCCTTCTCCTGTTTTCCCCCTCAGGGACGTCTTTCATGTGGAAGATATTGCTTTGAACTACCGGGACCCCATGGGCGATCTGATACGGATATTAGACGATGAAGACGTCGCTCTCATGGTGCAAGAGAGCAAACACACAGGGTCAAAGGTCAAACGACCCGTGAATCAGTATCCTTGGGAGCTGCTGGTCACACATGGCAAAGATCTGACGGTCTACAACACAGAGTATTAAAGGGGTGGTTGATTATGATTTCACTTTTCTAACTTTAGTTAGTGTGTAATGTTGCTGTTTGAGCATAAACAACATCTGCAAAGTTACAAAGCTCAAAGTTCAAAGCAAAGGAAGATATTTGCTTTTAAAGAAATTGCTTTTTAAGGACTGCAACAAAGGGACTACACGACATTCCTCCAGGGTTAGTGACATCACCAACCCTAGAATTTACATAAACCCCGCCCCCTGAACACGATTTATAGATTATCAAGACAGAATATGCTAATCAATGACTAGAAGATAACTACACGTAAGCTACTTAAATTCATCAACTAAACATTCAGAAATGTCCTGTTGCTTTCTACATGTTGTCACTTCTTGAGTCTCTCCATTATTGCCCGACTCCAGTTTGAACATAAAAGGCTGAAAGTTTTTGAAATGTTCAGTGCATGTCAGTGTGAGTGCAAGCTGTTGAAGCTCCGCCCCCTGTGCTAGGAGCAGCAGCTCATTTGCATTTAAAGGAACAGACACAAAACGGTGGGTTGTTGCTCACCTTCAAAAAGTGACAATTGTAACATGCTATATAAAAATATCTATAAAACTACACATACACACTCTGGGGACATCAAAGGCTATTTTACATCTTGTGAAAAGGGCATTACACCACCCCTTTAAGACGAGCGTGCTTTTCTACCACCTCTTCCTCGCGCATTCTTCATTATTTCAAGTGGTTTTCAAATTGAAAACTATTTTTTGTTTTTTAAAGGGATAGTCCACCCTAAAATGATTATTCTAGCATTATTTACTTGCTCTTGAACTGTGTTAGGGGTAACACATTACAAAAAACTATTTATATTGGGGGGAAACATGCGGGAAAACTGCAGACTTGGCAACACGATGACGGTTAGTTGAGCTGCGCCCTCTACTGTACATGCGTGTATTTGAATTTACTTTTGCATTTGTACTTTTGGTTTTAATGGGCCTTTACATTTGTAAAAAAAAAAAAAAAAATGCTTTCCATAACAAATAACTAACTCAAATAGTTACTTTTTTCAATATTGTATTGTCAATATTTCCCAATACTGCCCTTGAATCATTCTTTTGAGTCAGAATCAGTTGATCCAGTTCACAAAATTGGTCTGAATGATTCATTCATGAATCAGACTGATTCGGTTCTCAATTTACTGATTCACTGATACGATTGCAACGGTTCACAGCTCACTGGAAGGAAATATTATTTGTGAATAAAAACTACTAAATCGGCATATGGACCATTTTTATGGCGCATTTGTGTCTTTTTGAAGTTTAAAAGTTTAACTTTCTTTTAATTGTTTTATGGAAATGCCTAACCAGCAGAAAGTGGATATGAGGGTGAGAAAATAGTGCCAAAATGTTAATTTCTGGGTGTCTAATTCTTTAACACTACCAGTATTTCACAGTGGAATCTAATGCTGAATATATTTTATACATTTTCAGTGCTAATAAATACAGATTTTCTTCTGCATTATAATTAGTAATGGTGGTCTGTACATCTGTAGCGTTTCACTTATTTTGGTGTTTGAAGTGTTTAGCCAACTTCCTCTTTCAATTCCTTTCTTTGCAGGAAAAGTATTTTCATAAATCATGGGTGACTTGATGTGTGGCGCATCTCGACTTTAATGACATCTGATGTATGCACTTCTGAATATGTACATTTTATTCATTAAAGTAAAACAGGGAATGGTGCTGATATCTCACACGTATGTATATTTACATCACACACACAAACCCACACACACATAAAGTAACACGTGATTGCTATTTATGCTAGAGTTTGATTCATTCATGTGTAGAAGGAGCCTGATCGGACAGATAAATCAGTGTGAGAAATGTTCTGAAACCAAATAAGCTGCTGTTAATCATTAGCGGTGTTTGCTAAGGCAAGCTTCACTAACACACATTAGTCAGGGTTTGTGATTTCAACAAACCTCTAGCTGTAGGTATTAAACTTGACCACAAAACTGGCTAACACTTTATTTTACAGTGTCCATGTTACATGTAGTTTCTATGGTAATTAAATTATGCATAATTACATGCAACTAACCATAAACCAAACCGGCAACACTTTGTTTTACAGTGTCCTTGTTACATGTTACATGTACTTACCGTAGTAATAACAGTAAATTATGCATAATTACATGCAACTAACCCTCAACCAAATCCTAATCCTACCCTAACCCTATTGTTAGTACATGTAGTTGCTTAATATCACTCAGTACTTAAATATATAATTACACTGCAACAATGACACCTTAAAATAAAGTGTAACCACCAAACCTAATCCTATTCCTAACTCTATAGTAAGTACATGTAGTTAATTATTATTATATAATTACACTGTTGGAAGGACACCTTAAAATAAAGAGTAACCCAAAACTGTACAACAAAATTATGCTTCAAAATGTTTGTTTATTATTACTTTTCATCTGGTTGTAAACTAGGCCTTTAAAATCATAAAACAACAACACAAATTGAAACATATATAATATAATATATCTCTATACCTATTCTATTTTTAATGTTATATTTTATAATATAATTAATCATTTAATAATTTGAATATTAAAATTAAGATAACAAAATATAGGAATTTAATATAATATATTTATATACAGTATATAAATATATAATATATTTATTTTCCATTTAATATTTCAATGTTTATTTTTTTTTTAAATATACTGATTTCATGAATTTTAAAAAATAACATTATAAATAGAAATTAAGATATATATTAAATTAGTGATATAATACTAATTATTTATTTAATATTTAATAATTTTCACAATTAAAACATTTAAGCTATTAAATAAATAATGTTAACATAACATAGGCCTACTATTAATTTAGTCTTTCAATATTTTTCAAATAATAACTATTAAATAAGTAGAATAGAAAATAAGATCCATTATATAATTAAATTAGTCATATAATTAATCATTTAAAGGTAAGCAGTTAAATTAATAATAGAATAAAGTATCTTATTAATTTAATATTTTATTATTTATAATGTTTTTAAATATAAAAATAGCATAGAAAATAAAATATATTACATTTACAATATAATGTATAATGGGTTATTAATATAGATATAGCCTAGATATAGATTATTGGATATAAAAGATTATAAGATAATTATGTTGTTTTCAATTTGGGGAAGAAATGGCACATTGAAATCTGCAAGACAAGCAGTTTTGACACTTTTGGAAAAGTAAACACATTTGTGGTCAAGTTGGCACAGGCTGAAACAAGTTCACAACACTCGAGGATGTCGGCGTGACCAGCAGAGCCTGGAGTTGAGCACCGCAGTGAAGATCTGCACTGATTCCCGAGACAGCCGTTTGATGGTGAGCTCCACTCTTTCTTCTGCTGTCCATTCACAGAGGATTCGGACTCATCTTTCATCGTTTCCTCTCAGTGCTTTTCTTGTTTGTTAGGGAACATTAAACATTTCCTCCTCACCTGCAGTTGTACAATCAGTTTTCCATGAGTCCAGACATCTCTTTCTTCTTGACTCTGACTGCACTGTGGACATCAGCCCTCACGGGATGTCCTCAACATGGCACATTTGCTCCAGGTGAGAGTTGCTTTACTGTAACGTGTGTTTAAATGTGAGTTCACCCCGTGCCGTAATTACCGTGATTACGAGATTTCAACTTGTAAAAAGCGTTCATGTCCTCATAGAGCTCGTAATTACAATTTGTAAGCTGGGAATTTTCTGAGAGCTCCTACTTGTACCTTGTGACTGCTGCAGATTGATTTTGGTGTTGATAGTGTTGCAATAGAAAGGCATAACAGCTCTGAGTAGAACATGTTGTCATCTCAAAATGACGGCAATTACGACATTTTCAGCTTTTTCTATGTCTTCTATTCCCAGAATCCTCTGCTCTGGAGTCTTTGGAGTGCCGTAATGACTACCGCACCCATATCCACTGCAGCTGGAGGCACGATCCTCAAATCCCACTGTCTCTGATCCACATGGACCCGGATGACCACCGGTGAGACCCAAACATCAGATATGCTGATATTATAGCAGTAATAGTCAGTCAAGTCAAGTCACCTTTATTTATATAGCGCTTTTTACAATACAGATTGCATCAAAGCAGCTTCACAGTGATAACATGAAAATAATACAACAAAGTTTGTTTCTGTCCTAAATATTCTTTAGTTCATTTATCTATACTATTTTACAAGTAAAATAATAATTTGGTTGTAGAAGAGTAATAATAGTAAAACGATATGAATTCAGTAGTAGCAAAATATAATAGTAATTATTAGTAATAGTAATAGTCAGTAGTATTATTGTAGGGATAATAGTGAATCAATCATAATTCAGTAGTAGTATACACTAAAATGTTAGTAATTATATCAGAAAAATCATTTAAAATGGTTAAATAAGCTACATTATACAGTATGTGGTAAAGGAAAAAAAGGTAATGCATGTTATTTTACTGTAATTTAAAAAAAAACTTAGTGTTCAGAATTGTATATTGTATGTTTTACTTTATATTCATATTTTTAGATTTTTTAATTTATATTCACTGAGGCAGTGGACAAACTTTTACAGTAAGTTTACAGTAAATTATTGTAATTTTACTTATATTTACTTACTTTTCTAAGTAAAAAGTATGAGTCAGCTTACAATTTATGAGGAAAGAGGCATTCCCAGAATGCTTTCCACTAATATTTTCCACTAAATGTAAAAAATATTACAGTGTTTTTACTTACTGTTATGATTTAGGCCCAAGTTTGTGATTAAAGATGTGCTGGATTTTCTAACTGAGTAAAAATGAATGCATGACATGTACAATAAATACACTAACGCACAAGTTATAACTGAAATATACCGTATGATTGCTTATTTTTGCTTTATTCCAGAGTATCTCCCTGTGTTCAGACTACTAAGCCTTCCCAGAATCCTACTGGGCAGGAGAGAGTTTGTTGTCGGTATAACACATCTCTGTTTGCCATCGGCTTCGATGACGTGTTCTTCTTCCACACGCCGCACTCTTCCGGCATTTCCAAATCCTTCAGACTCACAACATTCGGTACAATTAGTCCAGTAAACGTAAACCATAGACATTCTTAAGCACTGGCTATTTGTGTTATGCAAGCTCAAGCTATGTCAATTATTATCTTCCCTATAGAAGATGCGGATCCAGACTGGAATTTTGACCAACTAGACGACACCCCCCCTCCCTCACATCTGACCTCTGACCCCTTCAGACTGCATGAACAAGAGCGCTCAGTGAGTGTCAAAATGACCACGCTTTCAGTCAGAAGTCACTCTAAACTTCCCTCATGAATTTTTTTTTTCTTCAAAAAGACTAACCCTGTTCTTACGGGAAAACATATTTTTTACAATTTTACAAGGTGGCAATTTTGTATGATGTGGACTGTACGAAAAAAATTTTTTTTTAGAAAAAGTAAACATGAACACTGTAAAAAATATATGATCAATAAGTTATGACAACATGTGTTTTTGCATTGTTTTAACTCATCAAAATAAGTTAAGCTATTTTAACTTTTTTCACGATTAATCGCATCCAAAATAAAAGTTTGTGTTTACATAATATATGTGTGTGTACTGTGTATAATTATTTTGTATATATATAAACACACACATATGCATGTATTTATTTAAGAAATATTTGCATGTATATACTGCATATATATTTATACATAATTTATATTATATATAAATATAAATATTTTATATATTAATAACACATTTTTCTTAAATATATACATGCATGTGTGTGTATTTGTATATACAAAATAATTATACACAGTACACACACATATATTATGTAAACACAAACTTTTATTTTGGATGCGATTAAACGCGATTAATCGTTGCCCAGCACAAGATTAACCTAATTTTTTTTAAGTCAGTTTAATGTAATTTACATTGAATAGACTTAAACATCCAAGTTGATTGTACTTAAAAATTTAAGGCAGCAACTTTTTTTTTTTTTTACAATGAAGACACACCCCTAATCCTAACCATCAATGGGACATAAACAGATTGTATGAAAACATACAAATGATATTGTACAAATTCATACAAATTAGCTACCAATTCTGAAAAACGTAAACTAGCTACGAATTACCTCGAGCGTGTTGAAAATACTTTTTTTCGAGTTGTGATTTAATCTCAGCAAAAAGTGCTTTTGTTGTTTGTCTAAAGCTAACCGACTTATATGTTGCACTTTTGGAGGTGGAGATTAATCATGAAATAGTCAAGGATCAGAAAGACGGTAAATTTCATACCAAATCAACACAGAAAGACATGGAAGGCAGCGAGAATAAAACCGAGGTGTTGTTTGAAGGGCCAGAACTGATATCTGAGTGTGAGTATAAAGAGAAACCCAGTCAAAGTCTGTGATCAAGTGGAGCCCCCTGGTATCCTGGAGTACTATAGACCCTTATTTATTTCAGATGCTCTCCCTGGTCCATCTAACCTACACTGTGTGCTCAATGGTGGGAAGAATTTGAGCTGTAGCTGGGATCTCAAGACAGATCTGACCCGGTACATCATCTACACGCTGTCCTACCGGACACACTCCACTGCGCTGTGAGTGTTTGAGAGTGTTATGGATGGTGTGAAAGATGTCTTTAACTCTGACAGGTGTAATCTCTCTCTTTCAGGGCTGAGTGGTACTGCGTTGAGAAGGTGCAGGTCACAAATGAAGGAGGCTTTTTGAGGACGGTAGGTGTTTTCAGCATCTTTGAGCCTGGAGTGCTGCAGGTGCGACTCACGCCAACGCCGGTGACCAAAGTGATCCGCGCTTACCAACACAGTTAGTACAGATAACCCCTCCTCTTGAGAAACACTTGCATGCTGAATGCTGCAATTAACCAATCACAGTCAAGTATTCTAGAAAGCTGTATTGAATCAATTGTTATTGATCCGGGTCTGTGTCTGTGGTCTAGTCCAGCCCGCATGTCCCACGGGTCTGAGCGTTGAACTGAGAGGAGAAGACTGGATCCTGAACTGGACTCTGACAAAGTACCGTACTGTACCTCTCACTACTGAACTCAAGTACTGGAGCATACTAACTCCTGTGAGTATTTGACTACTTTTCCAGGCAATATTTATTAATTATTATTTGTAAAAAAAATAGTTGTAAGACTGTTTCTTCAACTTTTAAACTGGCAATTTTATGTCCTAGGAGTTGATTTTTAATTTATAATTAAAATGTAAGTTTTTTTTGATGGTCACATTCTTTCATATACACATAATATCATGCCTTAATGTTTTATTTTGCTAATTTTATTTACTGTTAACATAAATATAACATTGCCTATGAATATATATATATATATATATATATATATATATATATATATATATATATATATATATATACAATAAAATACAAGCTATAACACAATACTGTTTGTCTGTGCAATATTTATTAATTGTTCATTACTACTTTTGCTGTGTAAAAATGATTCACATAAAATTTTAAATCAAATTTGCCATTTCCACAACAACTTAAAACAATTAAGCAATTAATAAAGTTTAGTTTAGTTTACTTGCTTACCAGAGACAACATATATATATATGAGACTTGTGATATGTGAAGAGAACAACTTAAAATCAAGGAAAATACCACTTGAATTAAATTCCAAGTGTAATTTTGTTAAATTATGCAAAAAATTAGTTAATTACATGTATTTACGATACTTGATAGCTATGAAATTAGCCTTAAGCTAGAAAAAGTAGTCAGCCTTTTTAAGCCAAAAATGTTCAAAACGTACTTTCCATCACACAATTTTATTAACTCGTTCCCTGCCAGCATTTTTTTTTTTTTTACGTTGTCAGCCAGTTTTGATTTATATGCTGTTGAATGTTTGATGATCGCATAAGATTACATATGCGCAGGCAATGCTTCTATGATTGTTTCTGCTTCTTCTTCACTAGTTTTTGGATCCAGAGATTCAGTACTCTTTCAGAAGATGCGTAATAGCACCCCCGACCGTATAACAGTGATAACATGGATTGACGGAAAATTCCGTCAATGGCGGGGAAAGAGTTAAACAATACATCCTTTGAGATATCTGAAAATGACACTATGGAAGAAATGTTTGCAACTTTGCCAAAATAATGGGGAAAAAGACAGAATTATGTGTATATGTATATATCCACTTTTGGACATTATTAGCAGAAGTGTGTAAAAGTGTTTTTAAAAGAGAGTCTATCTTCTAAAAGGTCAAAAGTGCTGTAGCTGAATAAACACCCACTTTCATTCTCTAGTGCATGTATGTTAATTTCCTCTTTGTCTGTAGGAGGATGTAAAGAGCATCTTTCTCTCTGATGGAGAGATGGTGTTTGCTATATCAGAGCGTTCTCTCAAGGGTTCCTCAGAGTACCAGGCTCAGGTTCGCTGTAATGTGAGCTCAACCAGACGTTCAGGATGGCGTTACACTGGATATCCCTCAGAGTGGACCGACCCCGTCTACTGGACCACACAGCCTGGTCTCTACATATCTACAGTGTTTTACAGTACAAGATACCATGATACATTATACAAACCTTATCAATGTATGTTTTTGCTTCAGAGCCTCTTGCGCCCAATCTAGTTGCATTGCTCCTGTATTTCCTCATCGCGACCCTTGCGTCAGCCGTCTCCATCGTAGTTTTCAGTGTTCTGGTTGTTCTTCAGAGGTAAATAAAATTTGATTCCTTTCAATTTATGAATTGCAAAGACAGAAAGTGGAAGTCTTTCTTCTCTCTTCAGAAGACTGAGAGAATGGGACGTGTCTCTTCCCTCTCCTGTCCACAGCAAAGTCTCAGAGGTGTCACAGGTAGGTTGACCTGGTAACTTCTTAGACCACATCACTATGGCTATTCCTGGCATCAAATTTGTGATGTTTTTTATCCGAGTTTTCATCCGGTGGAAACCATCGGTTGTTGATTGGTTGCAAAAGATGATTGACAGACAAGTGGGCGGCCTTTCGACTTGTCGCATTAGAATTTATGCTAAAAATGCAATGGGCCCTATCATACACTCGGCACAATGCAGCGCAAGGTGCGACGCAAGTGTTTTTTGCTAGTTTCAGCCCAACGCAGTTATCATTTTCACGTCCTGCACCACATTGTTTAAAAAGCAAATGCATTTGCGCCCATTTGTGCGCCCATGGTCGTGCTGGTCTGAAAACGAGGTGTGTTCAGGCGCATTGTTGACGTGTTGCGATTTTGAGGCAACTGAAATAGACTGCGCGAAACTAACTGAAACCTGGTCTAACCATTGACTAACTGAAACCTGGTCTAAGTCAATGACGCAGAATTTGTTATTTAATTTGTTATTTAAAGAGCACGTTAGTAATATGCCCCTATAGGCGGGTGCACAACGCTCATACACTCTGCTAATTACACACACAGGGACGCGCAATAGCACACGAACATGTGCAACTGGCTTTTAAAGGGTATGGGAGATGAGACTCTGATCTGAAAATGGCTGACCATTTTTCCTGTTGTTAATATAGCGAAAATGCACTTGCGTCATGAGCTTTAGACCATGCACTGTCTTAGATCGTTAAAATAGGGCCCAATGTCTGACTACCTCTGAATGCAATTGACTGAGCAAGATTTTTTTTGGGACTCTTGAATTTGTTGATTTCCAATTCTTGTCAAATCAATAATTAGGTGTAAACGATGCATATATTCTTTTAAACCCAGGACTCAATCATAAGATAACTGAGCGAATATCCTGTTTTCTGCTAGCATCCTCAGATGGACCACTTACCCTGCTGTACCGAACTGAAGGATCCAGAAATCAGCAACGCTCAGATTGTAGATGTCCGTCCGCAGTTTTCCTTATTGTAAGTCAACTATAGGCTTCATTCCTGGAATGCTCTGTAATTTTGGGAATGGGAAGTCCTACAATTCTTAAGTAACAAATAAAAAGGGAAGTTCAGAACATGAATATGACTATTTCCATGCAGCGACTCAGAAAATACCTTGACCTCCGATGGAAACAACCGCTGCTGTGAAATCGAGGGTGATCGAGTGGTTTTGCATGTTGATGATCTATGCCTTCAGTCCTCTGGGAATGTGATGGGAATAGATGGTACATTCCAGCCCAACTTCCATGACCCAGTCCTCCCATGTTCAGAGGGATACTTGCCGAATCCTGCAACTTCTGTCAGCACTACCCAGAAAGCTTGGCAAGAAGATTGCTCTCTGAATGTACATGAATTGCCCTGAGCCTGATTTGAACAGAAGCACAAATCCCCATTTGCTCTATACACAAGATTTAAACACAAATGTTTTCCATCCACCCTCTCCAGGAAGAATATTAGTGGTGTATTACTCAGCAAAGGACACTGAAAAATAAAAGGAAGAGAAATCACAGAAACTCTGGGCTGCTGTTTCCGCACAGTGACCACCAGAGGGTGGTGTAGTACTACATTATCTACTGTATTTTGAGACTTTGGATGACGCCAGCGCTGTCCAATCCTGCTCATGGAAGGCCACTGTTCTGCAGAGTAAACACACTGGAACCAGCTAGTCAAGATCTTCAGGATTACAAGGAAACTCCAGGCAAGTGTGTAAGTGCACGCTTGAGCTAAAGACATTGGCCCTCGAGGAGCAGGATTGGACACCCCATGAGTCTTGGTGCGCATTACTGTTTTACTCGGTGAAAAGTCTTTTTAATCTTTGATATGGTGTCTTATATACCTACTAAATATTTACCTTAGTACCTGTATGACAGGAAAATTATTAATTATTACTCATAGACAGCAATGATAGTAAATAAAGAGCTCATGACATCTCCTGTTTCTTAGATTTTTTTTCCCTGAGCAATATACTTTGCTTATTCTCCCCCAAAGCAGCAGTTCTCAACCTTTATGAATCCCCCCATTGTCCACAACAAGAAGTCTACTCAACTTTTGACAGTTGTTTAAATCCGTAATCCGTTAGGTAGTTTATTTACAGGATAAGTTTTAAGGAAAAGGATTTTTAAAATATATTTTTACTCACAATTTCTAGCTTGGTATATTCATCATAAAAATGCCCAAGGAGTTTTACCATTTTGTTTAATTTTGCATTACTTTTCCGGTACTAGAATTCAAACTAAAATTAAGCTGCCTCAAATATCCTCAAGACTGTGGGAAACAGGTTCTTCAAAGGAGAAAAAGTTGTTGAGGGGTGAATTCAAATAAGAAATATCATGATGTTCAGTTGCTTTAGTTTTTTAATGCTGGTTTTATCTTACTTAAAACATTTTTTTAAAGCGGACCTATTAGGCCCAGTTTCAAAGTCTTGATTTTGTTTTTGGGTTTGCATGCTTGAATGTATAAAAAACACATTATTTTCCCCATATTTGACATTGTTTCAGCACCTCTCTTCCCAGTCTGTCAGTAACGCTCTGGGGTGCGTTTCCCAAAAGCATCGTTGGCCAACTACGTTCGCAAGTTCGTTATCAGCATAGTTCAACGAGTCAGTGTTTCCCGAAACCATCGTTCTAACGAACATTCGCAAACAGCATCGCAAAGTTGTGTAGTTGGAATGACAGCTCTCCACCTGTGGTTAGAAGCAGAGTTTCTAGTTTGCATGACATGTGGACTAAATAAATCCTTATCTTGAGCAAAATAAGCAAACTGACATTCAGTACAATCTGTATCTTTTATTTAGAATACATACAAATGTCATTTACGTCATAAACTAACGTGGTTAACGTGGAACGACCACTTTGCAAACAATACGGTTTCGGGAAACAGTCGTGACTGGCTAGTTGATTTCTTCAATGATGCATGGCACTATGGTAGTTAAGCAGCGAGTTACGTCGTTGTTCGGAAACGCACCCCTGTTTAGTTCCTGTCTATGAAGCCCCTCCTTCAGAAAGTGCAGTGCTCTGATTGGACAGCTGGATCAGTGTGCTGTGATTGGTCAAGTGCTTCGAGCGTGTTTGGGAAATGCCACACCCCTTACCATAACCACAAGTTTAAACACACTATTAACGCAACTCAACTAGACCTCTTACATTTATTTTGCGTATCACTTGGGCAGGAATTATTTAAATGAGGAATATTGTGACATGTTCGTTCCCGGAAGAAAACTCAAGACTACAATGGAGGCGTTTCATGGAGTTCAGAAACAGTGCGCACTGATATAGAGAATAACTCCCGCTGGAGGGACTTTGTGCTTTTGTAACTTTGCAGACCTTTTTCATGCTCAAACCACAACATTACACACTAAAGAAAGCTGAACATAAAAAAGCATCATAGGTCCTCTTTGCATCTTGTAAGATGCATCTTGAGTTTCAGAAGTGATCTCAACATTGTCTCAAATTGTGGTTATTATTATTTATTTTTTATAAAATGTCATTGATTTCAATATGAACTCAAAAAGGTCTCATTGAAAATGTTGGTGTAGCTGTTTTTGTGTCTTTAGCTTTACTGATAGAGCGTTGTTGCCAGCTAGTTTGATTCTTGAATAAAATTTTATGTGTCTGTATTTTCTTAACTCGTTTGATTTCTAAACATCTCACTCTGCCACTGTAAAGAGCACACTTCATGTTGTCGCCCTCGTGGCTGTTTTCATTGTGTGTTTTCTGAATGACTCTAGACGCGTGCAGCAAACAGCTGTTTGACTCTTAAGAATGAGTAATTACCATTCACACTCTTATTTCAAGATGTTATGTGCGAGTGTATGTGTTTCTCCAGGCAGTGAAGGTCTGCTTGTCAAAGGAAACAGCTGTCATTTGAACAACGAGGCGACTGAAAATAAAGAGGTAGAGATATGGAGAAATGCGCCGTCACGCTCCTTAAAAATGAATGACAGAACAGAGATTCACTTTCTAAACTAGGGTGAGTTCAGTCAAAATAATTTTAAACGTGTTTGTGAGTCACCTAATCTGATGGATATCTCACCTGTATCTTCCACACCTGGCTGTGGGCTAAAGGCCAAAACACACAAATACACACTTTTTTTTACTAGTTGCATGTTAGTTTTTCTCAATATGCTGCATGATTTGTGGTAAAATTGATGTCTGGAAATGGCAGGTGAAGTTACTTGCCGAAGTTCAAATCCCTCTTGTACTTCTTTCACATCTGGCTCGCTCAGAAACAGCTGTGTCTGCCAAGGCCTCCTCAGGATTTATGGCCCACCTCTCTACACCTTCACTCATCCCTCGTTCCTCTCCATCAGGTGCATCCTCTTCCCAGCTATTTTGCTTCCTACACTTACACTTTCACCTTTTCATGCACCTCTTCGTCTTTAATCTCTGTCTCTTGATCTCCCGAAGTCTCGACCCTCATCGTACCTTCCTTTAATTTCCACCCGTCCCCCTATATGCCTCTCACGACCTGTTTCAGATCTGTCACTCACAACTGCCTCTTGAACTCTACTACCACCATCATCCCATCTGTTTTGCCCTCTCCCATCTTTCCTTTCGCTGTTTCATTCACACCCTTTCCCTCTCACCCTGTTTTCATCAACCACCATCCATTTAGACTTTTTTCCATTTCTGTCTTTGTTCTGTGCCACCTAAAGCTAGTTACAGCAATATCATGAAAAACAGGATTTCCACAATGTAAAGATCTCACCAGTTTACCATTTAACCAGTTTACCATAAAACGCGGCAGAAATGGACCAATTAGAAATGGCTGTGGTTATGAGGTCACAACCATGAGGTTATTAGACCCCCTTTATGATTGACTCGATTAGAGGCACTATTTGATTTGAAATCTTAAAAAGGCCGCTACCTTAAAGGTGCAGTGTGTGATTTTTAGAGGCATCTAGTGGTGAGGTTACGAATTGCAACCAACAAAAGTTACGGTGGCCGACAGGAGAAGATGTCGTCGTCTGAGACAGCAGAGAGTAGCCAGTTAAACAGTGAGGTTTCTTTACAAAGATAAATTATTTTTACCTAATTATTCTGTAAAACGATATGTTATTGCGAATATTATTATGACTTATTCATCATTGTGACAGTGTTTTATTCGCTGACTTTAGCTAGCTTCTTTGCACGAAGACAGTGGCGGAACTAGAGTTTTATACATGGGGTGGCCAGGGGGTGGCCACTGCCACTTTCGGGGGTACACAGTACACACACACACACACACACACACACACACATACATACACAGTGGAAAAGCTTATGGAAGGAATTGGGTCACTCTGTTTGTGTCTATAAGTGTTGAACATCCAAAATATTTGCAGAAAACAAAGCTGAAGTACCAAGGAGATAAGATACCGTAGCATGTGTCTGTTATGAACTGCTGCGTTTATTTACCAAAAAAAAAACACCCTCACATTTACAAAAAAAATGTTTTTTTTTAATTAGATATAGCAGGCATCAAGCAGACATGTACTTGAAACATGTAAACAATTTTATTGCCCATCAATATAAAATCTTATCCTAGGAAGATTTAATACAACATAATTCTTTCTTTATAATAATTTATAATTATTCTTTCTAATTATAATTATTTAATTTATAATTATTTTTTGTGTTCATTTTTGGGTGAACTATCCTTTTAATCTGGCAAAATCATCTCAACTTAAATTCCTGAATTGGGTATGTGATTGACTGCCTGTGTCTGGTAGATGCTCTGAGCTGTTCCTGGTTCTGAAGTCTGACCACACTGACTCTGACTAACCAGTGATGATGCAAGGGCTGGGGTCTGTTTGCACCTGATCTGCCTGTTAGTCCAGTCATTTTAAGCCAAAATGGGGGTCAACCTTGAACAAATTGCAACAGAAGCAAACTCAACTGATTTTGTATCCTCAATATGTCCTAAGTAAGGAAAAACAAGTCCCTAAGAATCCCATTAGGGGAAAGTTTCGAAAAAGACCCAAATATAGCCTATTCATACACCTATTCATTCTTTTACTCACATGAATAGGGTAAAAAATGTAACCTTTAGATATCAACATGAAAATTACAGAGTTGATTACTTATATCAAGACAAACAAAAAATGTATGACAAGTTTTTTAAAATTGTTTGTTAACATGGACAAACGGTGCATTATCTAATTACAGATGTGCTATTTTGCATAAATACCACAACAGGTCTAAACATTGGGTATAGCCAGGTGAAATGTCTTGTTGAATCTTGTTGACAAATAACAGTAAAATACTTAAGGTCTGAATGGAACCCATTTTGGCTACCCATGAGCATTAATACATAGAGGCAGGAAGAAGTACTTTAGAAACCAGCCTTTATTAATTTTTAAGAGATTGGGTTTGGGGCTGGGTCCATGGGACTGTTTCTGGGGGACGAGTCTGAGGGAAGAACAGGAGACAATGGTAAGGAGAATGCAGAAGACAAAAGGTAGGTAAAATAAAAAGTGAATCCCCAGAAACAGTTTTCAAAACTTTCCCCTAATGGGATTCTGGACTTTTTTTTCCTTACTCAGGACATATTGAGGATACAAAATTATTTGAGTTTGCTTCTGTTGCAATTTGTTCAACCTTTTTTTTCATAAAAATGACTATGTTTGTGCTTATTTAAAAAGAACTCTGATAGCCTATCTCTCCCTTTCTTTTCATGTTTAATTGACCCTGTTCAAAAATATGACAAATTTAAAATATGATTCCAAATTCCAATCATCTTCATATTCTCTTCATCATCCAATTACCAACATTTTTATCTTAACTATTCTCGCCAGTATAAAAAAAATGGTGTTTTTGGTAATTTTCACAATTTCATGGCACCCCAGAATATTTTGTTGTATGAATATCTCAACATACCAAAAGAAAGAACAGACCCTATGCTTTTAAACAACAAAAAAATCTGTTTTATTCTAGCTTCGTGCATCTTTTTTATCAACACTTGAATGTTGGCAGTTGTTTCATAAAAAGCAACATGAGCAAAAAGCTGAGAAAATTGCATTTTTATCAAAGACTAACGTTACATCTAGATCAGATTTAATGATGATCAAAACACAATAGATCGAGTCCATCAACACCCTACACCCATAAAGCTTCACAGTCAGTGATCGCATTATGAAATATCGCTTGTTTCTGCTCTTCTTTGCATGCGTTTTGATCTCCTATCCTCGCATTGGCTTGAACATTTGTATATGTAACACTTCCCAGTGTATAATGAAGAATTCACACAGGGGGTTGCACATTTGAAGTGTATTTATTTAATCAACGCATAGCACGGTTAATATAACATATATCTAATTCACAGTCTAAGCAAACACTTCAGAAATATACACATCACCATTCATACACAAGTATCATAAACTATTCACCAGCTTACCTGCAAAACAGGAGTTAAACGTTTTAGTTGCAGCTCTCGTGGTTATCACACACCATCACTCACGGGGAAGTCTCGCTCTCTAACTCACGCGAGGCTTAACGAGAGATCGGTTCCCTAACCAACATTACGCAACATCGCTGCCACCTGCTGGTGTACTATGAGACTAACATTTGTCACTATTTTAACATTATTATATTTAACTACCCATTATGACATTACTGAAGTGCAATACTCAGTCATTGCGCTACACTCTCCCCTACTAAATTTAAAATGTTTACCACATTTAAGATTTAGCTATAATTGAGAATCAATCACTTTCGCAGCAGACACCTTATAATAGTAGTAATGACTTAAATTTCAAACACTGGCAATACTCTCTACAATAGGTCAAATTAACCCTTGGTTGCATAGTCCATTGTCACCCAATGATATTATTTTCCAGCAACAGTAAACACTTATCTCGCTTATACACATTCTTTTGTAATAGACTCCCCATTTCGGCCAGCCAATTCTTTAGTCTACTACCCCTTTTAGTTTACTTTCTAGAGTAAGTCAACAATGTCCTTAGTTGCCTATGTTGCACAGTTGAAAGATGTTTTTTTCCACATTTATCACTGTCCATGAAAACATTCTCACAAGTCCTGATTAAGTGTGGCTAATCAGTGTATGTTTAGTTGGTAACCAACATTGTCCATGGTCGCCACAGTCTCTGGACTGCAGATTCTCTACTCACATTAAACCTATCAATCGCAACTTCCACCACAGATGGCTGACCCAACGAGTCATAAGTCAGAATCTTTGGACGACGGCGTTCTCTCCTTGGATAAGAATTCAAAGGTATAGAGTCATCATCCTCACTCCCAGTCCCAACTGATGCCTGTTCTTCAGATACCCCCGACTGTCCCACAGGCATTTCAAGATACTCTTCCATCCACTCCTCTGCTCCATTGTCTGCTATCTCCTCTATCCTCTGTGACTCTCGTTCCCACTGCTGTCTCACATTTGGCGTGAACGGTTCTACATCAGGATTGAGACGAACAGACTTACGGCACTGTCTCAAGGAAGTAGGAAACTGTAGCACTAGCTCACCATCTTGAAAATCCTCGTTCTCTGACGCATCATTCTGAACTTCTTCCAAGCATTTTCTATCTCTTCTGCTTACTTTTGTCTCTCTCACTGTCTCTGGTTGTGGCGTTGCTTCGGGGTTCTCCAATGGCAAGCTATCACAAGGGAGAAGTAGATTCCGATGTAACACTTTCATTTTACCTCCTCCTTCAGGTATGACTTCATACACCGGACTTTCATCACTCCTCCTTTTTACAATCAAGTACACTTTGTTTTCCCAGTACGAACGGAGCTTACCGGGTCCTCCTCTCTCAGATAAATTTCGGACCAGCACTCGTCCCCCCGGCTGAAGGTCAGTTCCATGTATACTCCTATCATACCCCTGCTTACTCCTTGATTTTTCCCTGTCAGCTGTTCTGGAGGCAATCTCATAAGCTTGACGCATCCTCATTTGCCAATTCTTCACATACTCAGCATAATTCTCATTCCCTTCTGTTGGCTTCAGGTTGAAAAGCAGATCGATAGGCAGATGGGGGGAACGACCATAGAGCAAGAAGAAAGGGGAAAAACCTGTTACCTCACAGCGAGTACAGTTATACGCGTGAACCATCTTCTCCAATGACTTCCTCCATTGTGTTTTATCTGCGTCTGTGAGTGTTCGCAACATAGCCAGTAATGTTCTGTTAAAGCGCTCTACCTGTCCATTTCCTTGTGGGTGATAACAAGTAGTATGAGACGCTCGCACATCACAACACTTCTGCAGTTGGTACATCAACTGGTTCTCGAATTCCTTTCCCATGTCATGGTGAATCTTTTCTGGGAATCCGAAACGTAAAGCAAAATCATTAAATATCTTGTCTACCACTGTCTTGGCTGATTTATTTTTAGTGGCATAGGCTTGTGCAAAACGAGTATAATGATCTATGACCACCAGAATGTACTCGTACCCTCCCTTACAAGTTTCCAGATGCAAAAAGTCTATAGAAACTAGCTCAAACGGGCGTGTAGTGACGATTGAAACAAGAGGAGCTCTTGTGGCCTTGTATGGCTTCTTCCGCATTAAGCACTCACATACATTGGCAATGAAGTGCTCTGTGTCACTCTGCATACGAACCCAGTAAAACCGATCACGAATCAAATTCACTGTTCTCTCCACTCCTAAGTGTCCCATTTCTTTATGAAGCTCATTAAATACAATCTGGTGATACTCTTTTGGCAAAACAAGCTGATCTCTTCCGCCGGCTTTTCTGTAAAGTATGCCATGCTCATTGATGTACAATTTTTGCCACTGTCTCAGAAGCATTTTCACATCTGTCAGCTCAGTTTTGAATACTTGTCTTGATGGTCTCTGATTATTAACTTTATACTCCAAAACGCGACCGATTACAGGGTCCTTCCTTTGACTTTCTAAAATCTGCTTCAGTGTGAACGGTTTGTCTGACGTAGACACAGCAGCATCACTCACCATCTGGAGGGTTTGTACTTGAGTTCCAAAAACCCATGCAAGCGGGGTGTTTTCGCCCACCAACACTCCCTGAATAGACGCACTGATGACTTCCTGACTCACTCCTCCAGTGCACTGCTCCATGAATTGATTAATGTCTACTGGCATCCGGGACAGACCATCAGCATCCGCGTTGCTCTTTCCAGGACGGTACTTTATGGAGAAGTTGAAATCTGCCAGCTGAGCCACCCACCTATGGCCTGTGGAGTTGAGCTTTGCAGTGGAGAGAACATAAGTCAAGGGATTATTATCCGTATACACTGTAAAATGTGGAGCATGATACAGGTAGTCCCTAAAACGTTCACATATAGCCCATTTTAATGCTAAGAATTCTAACTTCCCCGTGAGTGATGGTGGTAATTCTTCTCCGGTGTAGTTAGTGTTCTGGAAGCATAACCAATCACCACCAGTTTACTGTTCTGCCTCTGGTACAACACAGCACCCAGCCCCTCTTGTGATGCATCACAGTGCAGAATGAACGGTTGGGTGAGATCTGGATAGCCCAATATTGGTGGGGTGGTCAGTTTGTCAATGAGAAAGTCTAATATCTCTTGATGCCTTTGAGTCCACTGTATCTGTGTGTTTGATGGAGCACCACCTTTGTGTCGTCTGTGGAGACATTTTCCTCTTACTCTTTTCTCCACAGGTGATGTTTCCTCAGGGGGTGATGACAACAGCTGATACAGGGGTTTCGCCAATCTGGAAAAATCAGGTATGTATGCACGGTAATATGAGATGAATCCAAGCAGCTTTCTCAAATCACCTACGGTAGCAGGAACTCGATCTTTTAAAGCCTGCACAGGAGCCACTTCAGCAGGATCCATTGTATATCCGTCTCCTGACACAAGGCGTCCAAGGAATCTCACCTTCCTCTGAAAGATCTCACATTTACGAGGGCTGAGTTTTACACCGTGCTGCTGATATCTCTGTAACACAGCTCTGAGATGACTGACATGGTCTTCAAAACTAGGGCTATGGACAAGATTGTCGTCAAGGTAGGGTTGACACACATCATCCCTAAGACCTGCAAGACACTCCTCCATACTCCGTTGGAATTCGGCTGGTGCTGAACTGAGGCCGAAAGGTATCCTCACCCAATGGTATAATCCCCAAGGAGTTATAAAGGCAGTCAATGGCCTGCTTTTCTCATCAAGGAACCCCTGGTGATAGGCTTTTCCCTGATCCAACACCGAAAACCAGGAACTACCGATTAAAGAGTCCAGCATGTCCTGTATTCTTGGAATTGGATGTCGATCAGGTACTGATTTTCTGTTCAGTTCTCTGTAATCACAGCACAATCTCAATGTCCCATCTTTCTTTCTTACACAGACCATCGGTGATGCATAGGGTGACCTGGACTTTTCAATCCACCCACGATTCAGTAAGTCTTGTAAGTACTCTTTCACTTCCTGATGTAATGGTTTTGGAACTGACACGTATGATTTCTTCACAGGTGAGGTATCGTGGAGTGTAATATGCAGGTTCAATGAGGGAATACAACCGATGTCATCCTCGTCAAAGCCGAAAGCATGACATTCCTCCCTCAACAACCGTCTCACTATCTCCTTCTGTGTTCCACTTAGGTGATCCAGGGAGACTGGAGGATCCCATTGGCTAGGTTTTTGTCTCTGTGAATCCACTTTACTCACATTTTCCTTACTTTTACTGTTATCAATGTTGTTCTGGTCTTTGCTGGCTGTGGAGTCGCCCCTGTTTTTCTGTTCTGAAGCCACAGATAAAGCAGTTTTTATGACTTGAAGATGACCCAGTACTATTCGACGATCTAAGGTCACAGCATAGTTATTGGTATTAGCAATTGGCACTGGTACCACTGCAGATCTGCCAGCAGGAACCATAACTACTCCTTCTTCAATAGCGACCCCTTCTGGCAGTGAAGGCTCTTTGCTTGGGACTAATAGTAGACTTTGACCCTTAAACTGAGACCCTGTATTGATCTTAACCAATGCAGTTGTGACTTGGTTAGCTGCTACATAAATTTGTCTCCTTCCCGTCTGCACAATGCCTGCTTCACTTTCAGAATCTGTAGACTGAATCAACTTGAGCACCAATTTTGCTGTTTTGAATGGCACACCGAGAGCTTTGCTCACTTCACAAATGGTATTTTTTTCTGACTTACAGCCCCTCTTTTGACTGAGAACTGCTTCAATTACGTTGAACCCAATGATGGGCTGTTCAGCTACCTGTGGATCAGTGGATACTAATATTGGAACCAGTAATGGCGGAGTAGTGCTTGAGTCTCTGCCTAAACTGAATTCAGCTTCAATCCAGCCCAGGAACGGTATCACAGTCTGGTTTGCAGCTAACCCAACCAGGGTACCAGACTCCAGCAGTTCATGGAGAGGTCTTACTGTTCGATGAGGTACGTTCTCTTTTCTCCATTCCTCATTAATAACACTTGCCTGTGCTCCCGTGTCCCACAAAACTTCCACAGGTTTTCCCTCCAGCAAACATTGAACCAGACATTTTCTGCCAATGAGATTTATCATTTTCACATTTTGGTAAAGAGGAATGTCATTAACAGGTTTTTTCAATTCATTCAGCTTCACAGTCTGCTTGGAGTACTTGACGGGGGACTTTGTCTCAAGGGCTACTGAGGGTCCCGACGCAGCAGCCCTCTCCCATTTCCCTGTTGTTCTCTGGGTCGCCGACAACCTCTGGAAAGATGGCCCTCCTGTCCACAACGAAAGCAATGCTCACACTGCTCACCGACTCGAGCTTCCTGACAGGCTCTGCAACCTCGCAGTTTGCTGGTGTTTACAGGTGTTACTCGTTCTGTTCTTCCCCGTAGCTTAGCTGTCTCCATTGTCTCATTCACCATCTTTTTCATTTCAAGGACTTCTGCTCTGAGTTGTTCAATCAGTTGGCTGGTGGTTGAATCTGCCTCCTCCCGCTTGACTTGACTCCTTTTGCTAGTCGTGACTGAATCAGCTTTAACTGCAGATACTCTGTCATCTCTCTTGGGTCCCATGCAACCTTGAGAATGTAGCTGAGACTCAAACGGACATATGTTGGCTTGTATTTCACTCAGTCTTGGCGACTTACTCATTACAGTCTTTTTCAGTTTTTGTTGTCGCTCTTGTTCTAAGTTTGCCGCTTCATTCACTCGCTCTATCAGCTCTTCATCTTTGATTCTAGGGTTGCTAAGGTAGGGCTTAAGTTGCAGCTTCACCGCTTCACTTAGTAGTCCGGTCTCTATGGAGCGCAGAAATTTCCTTTGAATTAATTCTGGGCTAAATTGCTCACCTTCGTCTTCTTCACTCCGCTTCCACAGTAACTTTTCTCTGAGCTCGATTCCTCTGAATAGAAAGTTCTGGACTGATTCTTTTGGGTCTTGTGACATGTTCATTAACTTTTGTAACAGGTCAGATGGTGGATCAACTTTGAAATGTCCTCTCAGGATTGTCTTCAAGGTCGAAAGAGTGATATCTCGTTTTATTTCAAGCATGTCTCTTAAATGGAGGCCTGGGCTCACTGCACGTGTCACAGCTTCGATGATTTCTGTCTCTAAATGACCCTTTCTCAGTCCGGACTCAATCTGGTTCATGAGGCTGGTGTAGGACAATTTCTCTCGCTGTCCTGCATCCCCAATTTGTCCACAGATCCGGAACTCTCTCCTTAAAGTCACTTCAGACAGTGCAGGTGGTGTCACTGTGATAGCTCTTGTTTCCTCCCTCACTCTTTGCTCCATTGCGACAATCTCCTCTTCAAATATTTTACGGGCTTTAGCTTGTTCAATCTGCAATCTGGAATATTTCTCTTTCAGTATGTCTAAATCATTTGTCTCATCTGGTGTAATGTTTGATGCAGCTTTGGTTGGCAGTATCATAGAGTCTATTTGCAGCAACAGATCCGCCAGACACCGACAAAATACCTCCTCATCCTCAGTCTCTTCTATGTCATCCAGCGTTTTCTCCACCAGTCTGATGAGGCCACGTCGTGTTTTGCTTTCAAACCCTCTGACAGGCTCTTCACATTTTAGACGTTGACACACTGGAACAAGATCAGCGCTGTTCAGCTTCAGTATTGCTAGGCTGATCTGATCACGCAGCTCATCCATGCCTGCCATTTTACACTGCTTCACTGTCTAGATTCGTCTCTGGAGCTCACCCGTTATAACTTGCAGCTCCTGGCTGGTTGGCTCGCCAAAATATGTAACACTTCCCAGTGTATAATGAAGAATTCACACAGGGGGTTGCACATTTGAAGTGTATTTATTTAATCAACGCATAGCACGGTTAATATAACATATATCTAATTCACAGTCTAAGCAAACACTTCAGAAATATACACATCACCATTCATACACAAGTCTCATAAACTATTCACCAGCTTACCTGCAAAACAGGAGTTAAACGTTTTAGTTGCAGCTCTCGTGGTTATCACACACCATCACTCACGGGGAAGTCTCGCTCTCTAACTCACGCGAGGCTTAACGAGAGATCGGTTCCCTAACCAACATTACGCAACATCGCTGCCACCTGCTGGTGTACTATGAGACTAACATTTGTCACTATTTTAACATTATTATATTTAACTACCCATTATGACATTACTGAAGTGCAATACTCAGTCATTGCGCTACATATACTGTAACGTACACACGGCAAGGTAGCCTACTGTATGCGTGTATTAGGCCTAATGTATTCGGAGCAAACCACCCTGATGCTAAACCTTGAAAACTTACTTCAAATATGATGTTTTCTTATCCGGGAAGTTCGGTATCTTTCAACCATCTCTTGTCCTCTGTCTGCTCGTCCGTTTGAAAACTGCGCGCGCGACGCGCTGCCGGCGAACGTAATTTTTTATTTTATTTTCAAATCAGCATCAGCAACTGCCAGTAGCAAATAAAATTTTGGGGTGGCACCCGGGGTGGCCAATCGCATGTCAGGGGTGTCCAGTGCCACCCCGGACCCCCCTCTGGCTCCGCCACTGCACGAAGAACAACATAGTGACGAAATGCGTTTGTCCGTTTAGGGCTCCTGTAGAAACATGGCTTTGCAAAATGGCTATTTTCAATGTAAGGAGACCCGAGGTGTATGTAGATAGAAATGGCTCATTCTAAGGTAATAAAAACATAACGGTTCATTATGTAAGGTCTTTATACACCACTCAAAACATAGTTATGTATATGATATTGCATTTCTATCAACAGATCCTCCTAAATATTACACAATGCACCTTTAAGCCCAAAGTATACTTCGGCCGACCATGTTTCGCTGCAGTTCGCGCGACGTAATATTCGTCATCAGGAAGGTCCACCATGGAAATGGTGCAAGAAACCTTGTCTAGCATTATAAATTAACCTCACTGGGGAAAATGCTACAAAAGTCTAGCACATGGCCTTATAAATGAAATGAGTTTTTCTCCACTCTCGCCCTCCATCCCTGGCTTGAGCTGGCCATCAGAAGAAAGAAAAGATGAGTGTAAGTTCCCCTTCAGCAATACATTCCTCCATGCTCAATCTTTTTAAGTTTGGCTAACCTCCAAACTCAAGCAAGTAGTGACAGTCAGAAAATCTTCTGATGTACCTTTACGGGCCTCCGTTCAACTCACTTTGCATTCCTTTAGCTGTTTTCTGAGAGCCTGCTTTTGTTTTAGTGATTTCTGGTTGACATCAGGGTGGGAGTTTAACAACCGTCACCGTAACGCCTAGGTTGCTGCCAAGGTGTCATGCTGATGCTAACATGTCCTAAGTGTTTTTAGCACATTGCACTGTGGTTGCTAGAGTATTAGCTGGTTGCCATGGTGTTGTTATTTCTAAGGTATTCTAAGTAGTTTATATATATTGAATGAAGACATGTAAATTATAAAATGTATACAATGTAATAGAGTGTTCTGGTTAGTTTCCAGGGTGTTGCTAAGTTTTTCTGAGTGTTTTTTTTATCATGTTGCTATGCAATGTCAAGGGGTTTTTAGGTGGTTGCCATGGTGTTATATGGTTGCAAAAGTGTTCTAAGTGTTTTTCACCATTGTTATACAGGTGCCAGAATGTTCCATTTGGTTGCTAGGGTGTTGCTAAGTTGTTCTGAGTGGTTTTTATCATGTTTCTATGCAGTTGCAAGGGGGTTTTGGGTGGTTGCCAAGGTGTTATGTGGTTGGAGAGGTGTTCTGAGTGTTTATTTCCATTGTTATATAGGTGCCAGATTGTTCCAATTGGTTACCCCAGGGTGTTCTGAGTGTTTTTTGTTGTGGTGTTATGTAGTTGCAACAGGGTTTTGGGTGGTTGCCAAGGTGTTATGTGGTTGCAAAGGTGTTCTAAGTATTTTTCTCCATTGCTATACAGGTGCCATAATGTTCCAGTTGGTTGCCAGGGCGTTGCTAAGTTGTTCTAAATGCGGTTTTTATTATGGTGCTATGCAGTTGCAACAGGGTTTTGGATGGTTGCCAGGGTGTCATTATGTGGTTGCTAAGGTAATCTATGGTGTTTTTTAGCATGTTACTAGGCAGTTACTAGGGTGTTGCAGGTGGTTTAAGGTGTCATTGGTATTATTATTACTTGTTTTATCATCTGACCATTTTGAAAAGTAATAGCACACCTCCTCAACAAACTGCACAAACTGAGGTTCATGTCTGCACAAGTTAAAGTTAACATTAGCCACTTAGCATCAGCATCGTATTGGTTCTTAGACCCGAAAGGCTACATTCATGAAAATATACAATATATAAAATATATATATCTGTTGTTTTGTCTGAGATTCTTGTTGATGGTTTTGTTGTGCTTGATGTTGTTCTGCTTTTAGCCAAATTTGAGGTCGGACTCTCCTTATAGCTGCGCTCAGTGCTAAAGTTAGGGTGTGCATGCAGTATTCATGAATGCCCGCTTTCCATCATGGTGATGGACTACAGCTCTTTATATAGCTGCAGAACGACTGATGAGGGTCGTCTGGTGCTGCAAGACCTCCTCACTGTGAGTGTGTTCATGTGATTCATCATGTAAATGGGTCCATTTGCCACGGAAAGACACAATTAGCCATGAGACTAATGACTTAATGATCTTTCCAGCTAGTGTTATCATGATGTCAGGCTCTGTGCAAAAACCCTATATGTAAAATGCAATTCAGTGGTAGGGTTTTTGGGTGGTTGCCAGGGTGTTGCTATGTGGTTGCTAGGGTATTCTATTTGTTTTTTTGCAGAATTGTTATGTGGTTGCTAGAGTTTTATGCAGTTGGGAATGTGTTTGGAATGGTTCTTAGCTCTTGGTGTTAGCTTAGCTAAGGTATTAAGTATTTTTTTAGAACATTGCTCTGTGGTTACTAGGGTGTTTGTGGTGGTTGCCAGGGTATTGATATGTGAATGTTAAGGTATTCTAAATGTTTTTTTAGAACATTGCTATGCAGTTGCTAGGGTGTTGATATGTGGTTGCTAAAGTATGCGAAGTGGTTTTTAGCATGCTGCTATTCAGTAGCTAGGGTGTTCTGGGTGGTTTCCAAGGTTTGTTATGTGGTTGATAAGGTGTTTTAATAGTTTTTAGCATGTTGCTATGCAGTTGCAAGGGTCTACTAAGTGGTTTTAAGCACATTGCTCTGTGGTTGCTAGAGTGTTATGGGTGGTTGTCAGGGTATAAAGTGGTTTTTAACACATTCTGAGTGATTTTTAGTATGTTGAAAAGCAGTTGCTAAGGTGTTCTTGGGGATTGGCAGGGTGTCATGCGGCTGTTAAGGTGTTATAGGTGATTTTTAGCCCATTGCTATGCAGTTTCTTTATTGTGATGGGTGGTTGCCAAAGTGTTGCTGTGTTTGCAGTTACAGATATGTTCTGACGGGTTTTGAGCAAATTACTATGTGGTTTCTAGGTTGTTCTGGATAGTTGCAGTTGCCAAGGCTCTTCTAAGCGGTTTTTAGCTCATTGCTATGCTGTAAAAGTATGTCATGAAGTGATTTTTAGTTGCTATGTTATTCTGGTTGGTTGCTAAGTTGTTGCTACTATTGGTAAGGCAAAGTTTCACACTTGTAATTTAAAAGCGGGGTTTGCACTGCTTTTTTCCTGGGGTTATCAAACCCTGCTCGTTTTTTTGCATTGTTAACCCCACATTGCAGTGACAAATGTGTACAGTGTGAAACGATGCGGTGTTAGAATATTATGACTAGGCGTTTAGCAAATAACAACCAATCGTGTGCCTCATATTGTATATGTAAGGCCAATTCATTTTTAGAAAAAAATGCACAAGGTCGTAATGCCGCCACAACACGAAGCAGAGTGTGCATTATTTTCAAAAAATTCAATGAACCGGAGTATATATAATTTCAATTACTGTATACTACAGTTACCACACCTCAAAACATTGTTCAGATGTTGTATTTAAAGACATTTGACAGGTTTCTGTCCTTAAAACGCTCTTGTGTGTAGTACTAATTTCTTACTCGTCCATTTTAGAGCTAGAAATGGAACCACTGATATATAATGCAGTTATTAGAGAGAGAGAGAGAGAGAGAGAGAGAGAGAGAGATGCACTTTCCGTACAAAATAAAACATAATTTTGCGGCAAAAAAAACATGAAAATAATTTGTTGTTTTTATCCTATTGTTTATTATATTTATTTGCTCTGTCAGTGTCGTTGCGGGTTTTGCTTCATTTGCTGTTGTAGGCCGTAAGGACCTTTGAAATAACTGAAATCATTTGGCGAAGTGATATTGACATGTAATGCGTTCAAGACATGCCTAGAAATACTTTAGCTGTGCATTTCCCTGAAAATAATCGCACACCTTAGTACATTCGTCAACCAATCAGATTCAAGCAATCAGCAGCCCCGCTCTCTTTTTTTGTTTTGGTGTTAACCCTACATTGTGGTGCCAAACGTGTACGGTGTGAAACAATGCGGTGTTAGAATGTTACGACTAGACGCTTAACATCCAACAACCAATCACAAGCCTCATATTTACATCACATGCATCACACGTGGGAAACACGTGAATTGGACATGTTTCATTTTTAGCTTTTAGTTCCAAAAAGTATTCAGGATAAACTTGATTGTACAGTTGGTAATGTGTAATATGAGGATGACAGTTACATTGCAAATATGCAAATAAGAGCGCTAACGCAGGGTTTAGGAATGTACAGTGTGAAACAGCAGCGTATGGATTAAATGTTAACCTGGGTAAATTATGAGCAATGTGAAACAAGATGACTTAGAATTCCGTTTAGAATTCTAGAATTGGTTTAGAATGACCCAGTGTTAACAATTTCAACTGTGAAAAGCCCTTTAGTGTTTTTAGTATGATGGAATGCAGGTGTAACAGACGTAGGCCAGTAAGAGCTGTATGTGTAAACCTCACTCCCCTGATCTCAAGAGGTGCATTAGCGACTGATGCTAGCGGCTTTGGTTTTTAGCGTACCCGCCTCCCACGCCAGAGACCCCAGTTCAAAGCCTGCTCAGAGTGGGTCGAGTAGAACCAGTAACACAGGTGCAAGGAGTGTATTTTTTTTATCACATGCTTCAGTTTCTAGGGTGTTCTGGCCACACAATTTGATGTAACAGTCATATCCATAGAGCAAACGGTGCAGGACAAGCTGTGCTGAAGCTTTAATACTTAGCGTTAGGGGTTTGTTCAAATCACTAACACCAAGTATGAACATTTAGTATTAGTGATACTGACCTTAGGCAATCCAAGTACACTGATCCTTCTTAAAAAGTTTTTAAAATGGTTATCAACATATAAACAACCCAAAGGTGTCCTGATTTGAATGTCCTTTACAAAATTTATAATGAATTACTGTAAGTCACAGAAAGAAAAGGTGAATTAATGAGGAGAGAACAGATGCTTCACTGGAGGCTTTCTAAGAAAATAACATCACTCACAGTACTCAGAAGAGAGAGAGAGAGAGAGAGATAGAGATCAGAGGCTTATGCAAGTCCACAGAGATTTGCTCTCCATTAAAATGAGTCGAAACGCATGAGTGTATGTGTGTGTGTTTGTGTGGCAAGACAGACTCAGGGTCAACTTCATTAAAAAGGTTTAAACGTGACATCATCCGTTCGTTATGCAGATGACCTGACAGCATTAACAGAAAGATCTAGAGAGGGATTATTATAATAAGGACTGTATGCTAATACTGTGTCAATGATATGCAAATTTAAGGATTCAAGTAGAGTATCATTGGTTCACATATAAGCGAATTAGAGATGATGATGATGATGATGATGATATATATATATATATATATATATATATATATATATATATACAGTGAGGAAAATAAGTATTTGAACACCCTGCTATTTTGCAAGTTCTCCCACTTAGAAATCATGGAGGGGTCTGAAATTGTCATCGTAGGTGCATGTCACACTGTGAGAGACATAATCTAAAAAAAAAAATATCCAGAAATCACAATGTATGATTTTTTAACTATTTATTTGTATGATACAGCTGCAAATAACAATTTGAACACCTGAGAAAATCAATGTTAATATTTGGTACAGTAGCCTTTGTTTGCAATTACAGAGGTCAAATGTTTCCTGTAGTTTTTCACCAGGTTTGCACACACTGCAGGAGGGATTTTGGCCCACTCCTCCACACAGATCTTCTCTAGATCAGTCAGGTTTCTGGGCTGTCGCTGAGAAACACGGAGTTTGAGCTCCCTCCAAAGATTCTCTATTGGGTTTAGGTCTGGAGACTGGCTAGGCCACGCCAGAACCTTGATATGCTTCTTACAGAGCCACTCCTTGGTTATCCTGGCTGTGTGCTTCGGGTCATTGTCATGTTGGAAGACCCAGCCTCGACCCATCTTCAATGCTCTAACTGAGGGAAGGAGGTTGTTCCCCAAAATCTCGCAATACATGGCCCCGGTCATCCTCTCTTTAATACAGTGCAGTCGCCCTGTCCCATGTGCAGAAAAACACCCCCAAAGCATGATGCTACCACCCCCATGCTTCACAGTAGGGATGGTGTTCTTGGGATGGTACTCATCATTCTTCTTCCTCCAAACACGTTTAGTGGAATTATGACCAAAAAGTTCTATTTTGGTCTCATCTGACCACATGACTTTCTCCCATGACTCCTCTGGATCATCCAAATGGTCATTGGCAAATTTAAGACGGGCCTTGACATGTGCTGGTTTAAGCAGGGGAACCTTCCGTGCCATGCATGATTTCAAACCATGACGTCTTAGTGTATTACCAACAGTAACCTTGGAAACGGTGGTCCCAGCTCTTTTCAGGTCATTGACCAGCTCCTCCCGTGTAGTTCTGGGCTGATTTCTCACCTTTCTTAGGATCATTGAGACCCCACGAGGTGAGATCTTGCATGGAGCCCCAGTCCGAGGGAGACTGACAGTCATGTTTAGCTTCTTCCATTTTCTAATGATTGCTCCAACAGTGGACCTTTTTTCACCAAGCTGCTTGGCAATTTCCCCGTAGCCCTTTCCAGCCTTGTGGAGGTGTACAATTTTGTCTCTAGTGTCTTTGGACAGCTCTTTGGTCTTGGCCATGTTAGTAGTTGGATTCTTACTGATTGTATGGGGTGGACAGGTGTCTTTATGCAGCTAACGACCTCAAACAGGTGCATCTAATTTAGGATAATAAATGTAGTGGAGGTGGACATTTTAAAGGCAGACTAACAGGTCTTTGAGGGTCAGAATTCTAGCTGATAGACAGGTGTTCAACTACTTATTTGCAGCTGTATCATACAAATAAATAGTTAAAAAATCATATATTGTGATTTCTGGATTTTTTTTTTAGATTATGTCTCTCACAGTGGACATGCACCTACGATGACAATTTCAGACCCCTCCATGATTTCCAAGTGGGAGAACTTGCAAAATAGCAGGGTGTTCAAATACTTATTTTCCTCACTGTATAACAAAACTATTATTATTATAGATAGATAGATAGATAGATAGATAGATAGATAGATAGATAGATAGATAGATAGATAGATAGATAGATAGATAGGTAGATAGATAGATAATAGTTTTGTTATGTATGTTATATGTATAGTTATAACTCTAACTTATATATATATATATATATATATATATATATATATATATATATATATATATATATATATGTGTATGTATTAATAGCCAAATTGTTGTTTATCATCATACAACTGCTACATGTGTCTTCTTTTGTTCTGTAGTTTACAAGTGTGTGTGTGTCTGCACACTGAGACAATGCTGGAATGTGTGGAACGCAGTTTGCACTTCCTGTGTTTTCATCTTGTCGCTAGGTACCATTTCCTGTCCAAGAAACGGAAAACACGGGACCCAGTCACTAAATATCCACGTACAGACAGACATGCACTCACAAACACGCCACAAAACAAGTTTTATGGCACATTGCGGCACCGTGACCCTCACGGCCACAAATGAGGTCACCCATAAATTTGTTTTTTGTGTTGTCGGTGTAACATTCAAGCTCTCCCATCGGATCTGAGTTCCCCAAACGTCTGAGCACACATCCTTCATGCTCACTCATGAAAAATGCCTTTGTCTTGTGCTGGAGGGGATGGAGAAAAGGGAAGCAGATATTTTCATGAGCACGATGTTCCTGTTTTTCTAAAGTTGGTGTAAATATGTGATGCAGGAGAAGTTTGTTTGTGTGTGTGTGTCTGTGTGCACATCAGATAAGAGTGCTGAACAGTAACACCTGTGTTCTTGCGTAACTCTCCTCCAAGAGCTTTCAATTCAGCTTTGCTCTTGTTGTTTCCACTGTCTTGTTGTTTCTTACACAATGCTGATGCCACTTCAGTGTGGTCATGTCTTCAAGCCTGGGCTCCAGATCAAGTCTTCAGAAATCTGAAGTTATTGCTCATAAATTCTTGGTTGCTTAACAATTATGAATCTTCAAAGAGCTGGAATCTGTCTGTCTGTCTGTTTCTTTTCTGTTTCTGATCTATCTATCTATCTATCTATCTATCTATCTATCTATCTATCTATCTATCTATCTATCTATCTATCTATCTATCTATCTATCTATCTATCTATCTATCTATCTATCTATCTAATTAACATTGTTAAATTATTTTCTCTCTTTTTAATTTTTTTTACTGTATGGTTAATCTATTTTTATTTAATTTTATGATAATTAAAACAAATGGCAGCTGCATGTGTTTCCCATAAGATACTATAAAAATGCATGCAGCGATATGTAGTTTATAAAGCAAAAATAATGTTATTGCTTAAAAATGTAATAAAAATATGTTTTGAAAATGGCTAAAATGATACTTTTTCACTTTAAAATATCATGTATTGTCTTGTTAAAAGGTAATATTTGGTAAGATAACTTACAATTTACAAATAAACAGGTAGTTCTTGATTTGCTAGTCATGCGACCTTTACTTGCCATAACGGCTAAACTGAGCATGTGAATAAAACACTTCTAGTGTTCTTTGTCTGATGTTGTCCCCCATGTGGTGTGTGTGTGTGTGTGTGTGTGTGTGTGTGTGTGTGTGTGTGTGTGTGTGTGTGTGTGTGTATATATATGTATGTATATCTGTAATCGCTGTGCTGAAATAAACTCGCTGTGGAGCAGACACTTCATTAGTCAGCTCTGTTGGGCTGAGTCACTGGACTGATGAAGCTCTCACACTGGCAGACTTCCACACATAATCAGCTTCTGGGGTGGGTATGGCACAGCACACGTACACACACACACACACACTTAAACCAGAAATATCCCGACATGATCAAATGAGAACAAGGGAAATAGAGAGAACGGGCCTACTAACTAAAAGAGATGTCAAGAGAGTTAATTAAAGCCTAATGTTGCTGCTTACAGGAAGTAGCGTTGACAGCTCAGGATTAAACAGAGGTGTGCTAAGGGGTTTTGGGAGACAAAACGAAAACCGAGAGATGTAGAAAGCCAGGGAGTGTGAGAGAAAGTCAGAGGTCAAGGATCCAATTAACACCAGCCTCTCGGCGCAGAGACGGGTTAATATATCTCAAACCATCAGCAGATTTTAACACCAGACACCTCTATGGCAACCGGAATCTAAATAAAACAACAGCCGAGGACCGGAGGGACAACACGACGTTTCACAATTCACATTTCGAAAGACTTTCACAGAACCCCATGGCTTTTATTAGGAGACGTTCCGCTTTTTCCGCATACAGAACATTTGTTTACTGCGTGATTGGGCTTCTCCTTCATTTTGATGGCAGGATGAAAGGAAGAGTGGAAGCATATGATGTCTTTTAACTTCTCCAAACTTTAAAATGAGAAGGAAATGTAGGTGGCCTTCTTACTTTCGACTATACAAGCAAATTTTAATTCAGTTCAAGAAGCTTTTTTTCTCGCATTTTACCAAAAAGCATTAACCCTATCCTAAACAGTAACCGTAACCTTAGGACAACATTAGCAGCTCATCCTGACAGATAGCTAGCATGTTTGTTGCGATCAGATCCATCCATGATATTTGGTTTTCAAAACACATCAAATTTTGGCACACACACAAAAAATACATATTCAGTTTTTAACAAGTTATTTCAACGTAATGGCATCAGGGGTCTTGTGTATGATGATGTTTTCACGGTGTGCTGCAGAATCGCTAGGTCTGATCGCTAGTTCTGACTGACTGTGTGGCTAATAGTGTGAATGAGTTTGCATGTTTTTAAAAGCGGACGAAAAAGGAAAATGTTGAGTGTAAAACATATCATTCAGCATTTTTCTTGATGGAGGGTGTGAATGATTGTGACATCAAACATGTGGGAAAGAGGAAAAATGCCATCTCCACCCAAACACACACACACAGATTATTCCCCCCACAGAACAAGATTACTTTGAAGACATGCACAGTGTGTGAGGAAATGTCAGCGAGTGTGAGAGATAGATAAGTGTGATAAGCTATTGTTAGCTGGTGTGAAGCAGGTGTGTGTATAATCATAGCTGATAAGTTAGCTTTAGCAAATTGCTAAGCATGTATCACATCCCAGCCTGCAAAAACTCCCGTCCACCCACCCTCCCTTTCATATGCCTATAAGCTGCATAACATGGGTTCGTTCATTCAAGAGTGACAGTAATGTTGAGAGTGGCGAAATAAGAGGGGAGAGTCTCAACGAAATCTGAACGCAAGTGGTCACAGAAGACGCATTAACACACGATAATACCAGCTGTAAACGGTAATAAGTCTTGGCTGAACACTTGTGATTGGATCATCGAAAACGCATCTTAAGCTTCTCTCGCTTGCTCGATTTCTGGGATATTGTATGTAACTTGCGGGCGTCAGGGAGCCGTTGGATGTCTGGTGTATTCAGTCTTAGCCATACTAGTAAGGGCCACATTTTTGAAAATATCCTCACAAATATAGTTAAAAACTTCAGTAATGATGTTTTTTTGTTGGCCAACCTATAAGTTTGCATCACACTGGTTTCCTCGACAAAAAATGAATAGGTTGTTTCCACCGGCTTTTGGATTATTCTAGAAAATTGAAAAAAAAAAAAAAGATTCTTGCAAATTTGTTCATCATGATAATCTTCACAAATTAACACATTTACGAATTTTGAAGCGTAAACACCAAATGCCAGAAGTAAAAAGCTAAACGTAGGCTATGAATGAACTTCATGTCACATGACTTCAACATCACCATCATTAAAGTCCCCCTGTGGTAAAAATCAAGTTTTTAATGTTGTTTGTATGTCTATGTGGTGATTTTAATATGCTTTAAGACAAACCATGTGCGAATTCAATTCATCAGTCGACAGCATTGCTGAGTATTTTCTCTTTAAAACTGCAGTGAACCAAAGACAGTCTCAAAAACACGGTTTGAAATCACTGGTGTTTCTGACGTCACAAACTACCTTGTAACCAATCAGGTCAACGTGTGATCGTCAACGAGTGGATCTCAGAGCTGGGGCTCATTTGCATATTCATTGAACCACGTATACTTAATGAGGCAAGGGTGTAGAGTTACATTCAAGCTATTTTAAGGCATGACAAAAAAAAAATTCAAGGAAAAACCGTTTAAGTATGTAATTTTGGTGATTAAAGATGAGTTTTAAGGGATAAAATGATTGACTACAGGGGGACTTTAAAGCTTCAATAACTCTTCAGGAGGTTCGAGAAATAATAGTCTGCAATTATAAACACAACGAGGTTGTGAAAGCGGACTAGCGAGTAAATGAGTTTACCTGTTCGGCTGATGACGTTAAAAGTCCTCGACAACCCCTGGTGTCCCATTTAGCCACTTGTTAGCAACCTTTCTCAAGACAAGTAAAAGCTTGTAAAAAAGTTTTTAAAAAAATTATAGTAAAACAAGGTATTACTGATGTATTTTATGCCGTAGAATTGTGCTTGTGTTCACAACAGACCTTCTTTCAGCCATTTAACCAAAAACCCATTGACTTCGGGACGATGGAACCGGAAGTGCTAAAATGCAACTAATTTGGCCTGCAAAAATCTGTCATTTTAGGGTTAAGATTAGGGGTAAACTATATTAAACACCATTAATTTAGCATCAAACCCATTGTGTCTATAAGAGGCTCTTGCTAAACAGCTTCTGATGTCTGTATGTGTGTGTATTTTCAGTGCTGTCACCTGTCAGTCACAGTGAAAACAACATATACCTCACAGCGGATGCTTGAGTGGGGGTGATCTCTCTCACACACACACACACACACACACACACACAGCTGGGTGGGCTTCCCTCTACTGAACGCTTTCTGAAGGGAGGAATTCTCCACCCGGCGGAGACAGACAGACAATATTGACACAGTACAGAGTGGGAGAAAGCATTCGATCTACAGTACATTCCCAAGATCGGACGAACATCAGAAAACATGATGTAACCAAAAAAGAGTGTGAAAGTAGAACATCTGAGCTGTCCGTCATGCTTGTTTGTGTACCTTGCAGGCATTGAGTCATGCGATATGTGTCAGATATGTTGTCTGAGACGAAGACATTAGTCATACGCAGCGAGATTAGGTCATGACACAAAACCGATTAAAGAGTTAAGAGACTGCTCAGATTAACTGTTGGATTGAATTCTGGGATGAATGATTACAAACTGCAGTGGAAACTGCATGACTTAAGAGTGGTGCTTATTTGATTTGTGAAAAAGTATGCAGAGGTTTCAGTTTTCTGGTGTGTACATGTGACTCATGCACTGGAAATCTTGAGATTACTCATTTACAAGCGCTCAGACATAATAGTGTGCGTGTGTGTTGGATCCAGACTTCTTTAGCACTAAAAACACCCATGCGCTTTCTGTCACCAACATGGTGCAAATGATGAATTCGTCAAAATGGCAAGATTTTAGGAATTGCTTTGCTTTAAATTTGCAATATAGCTTCCTATAGGCTACAAGCTGCAAAAAAAAAAATAATAATAATAATTAGTAGTTCTGAATATTGCAGAAAAATAATGGAATTAAGAAATATTCGGTGTGAAAATCTGGTGCCAATGATCGGTGAAAAATTTGAAACAACGACTGTTAATGCGTCTGTTCAGACTGACACAAACATTTGCATGTCGTCAATGCGAAGGATTATTTTTTTATTATTATTAAGAGGACTTTTAATTTCTTTCTAAACTCACTGTGAAGAAACAAGCCACCCAATAAGATTTGTACTTTTAGTCACATGTTGGCGGTCGTTCACTATTTTGCTAATTGCAACTTTTTATCTCACAATTCAGACTTGCGTGATATAAAGTCGCAATTGTGAGGAAAACGTTTTGCAAGATATAACGTCGCAATTGCAAGTTATAATCATAATTGCGTGACATAACTTGCCATTTTGAGAAATAAAGTCAGTCTTTTTTTCCTCGGAATTGGACTTTATAACTCGCGATTGCGAATTTATATCTCACAATTCTAGAGAAAAAAAGTGAGAATTGTGAGATACAAAGTCGCAATTGTAAGTTATAATCAGAATCACGTGGCATAGACGCACAATTTTGAGAAATAAAGTATTTTTTTCTCAGAATTGCACTATATAACTCGCAATTAGCAATTTATATCTCACAATTCTGAGAAAAAACTTTTTTTTTTCATTCCGTGGTGAAAACAAGCGTCCATACTTTACATTTTATGAGTTCATGAGAACAAAATCATCTCTGTGGCTTTTCATGTTATAAAGTACTTGAATGTTTGCGAAAGATCAGTGCCTTATGTAGCGTCAATCTGTCAGGACAGTTCTGGGAAGCATTTTGTGTTCTTTAATTTGCATTTTACTCTGATATGCCAACATTTACATTAAAAATGAGGATGGAAATCCAGGTAGGCTACTATTAAAACCGTTGTGTCCAAATTAGAGAAATTATTTATGGCTAAATTACAGCTATTTGAAATAGTGGCAAAAAGTTTAATCTGGACATGAGTGTAACCATAGACTTTTACAGTATTACACTCTGGTAAAGTTTCTCTCACTGTCCCGATCTTTCTCTGAGTGTCAGTCTATGTCCCATGTGTATTCTCAGGGCATCTGTCCCTTTAAGAGTGTGTCCTTACACAGAGCTGCTAAATCTGGCACAGGTCCGTGTGTGTAGCGTTACCAGCCCTGCTCGATCTGATGCTGATTATGACACTCAGACATTAGGCCTTATTCCACCCATGCATTATCAGCTCAATCTGAATCAGCAGTGCCAGCCAAAACACACACGGCACAGAAATGTATAAATAATGCACACAGAAAATCCAAGCCAAAACACACTTCAACTGGTCCAGGAACTCATATAGAGCTGATTCAACACTACCTCTTACACACCAGCTGAAAATTTGACGAGTTAGATTTAACAGTGCTAGATTTGGCAGCATTTTACGATGATTTCTCGATCAATATCAGAGCTATTCGTCAAGGAAAACTGTCCAGAACTTGATTTTATCCATCAGGAATTGTGTGGACGTTTTATGCACCAAAAATGGAGCAAGATCTGAATGGTAGTTTGTGAAAGCAATAGGCTAGCTTTTTGGCTATTCGGTTAGCATTAGCCTATAGCCTGGGCTCGATGACATCAGTGGAAAAGAAATTGATTTAGATGCAAAACCATTAATAATTTACAGTTGGACAACACTTTGCAACACTATGACCCCTAGCTAGTGATTGTAGAGCACTTGTGACCCCCTCTTTCCCTTTCTGGTGTGTAAACGCTACAAACCGATGCATCATTTGTGGTTAAATCTGCACCCAGCTAGAAATTTTTTGTTCTAAAAATGTTCTAAGAACATTAGCATGTATTGTTCTATAAATGTTTTCAGCGGCTAGTTTTAGTTTTGTTCTCAGAATGTTCTTTTAAAAGTTTGGAGAACATTCTTTAAAAACATTATTAAAATGTTTAGTAGTAACATTCTTTTAACATTATTCTCTAACGTTCTTAGAAAGTTTTCAGCGGCTAGTTTTAGTTTTGTTCCCAGAATGTTCTTTTAAAAGTTTGGAGAACATTCTTTAAAAACATTATTAAAATGTTTAGTAGTAACATTCTTTTAACATTATTCTCTAATTTTCTCAGAACGTTTTCAGCGGGTAGTTTTATTTGTGTTCCCAGAATGTTTTTTTAAATGTTTAGAGAACATTCTTTAAAAACATTATTAAAATGTTTAGTAGTAACATTCTTATAACATTATTCTCTGACGTTCTTATAATGTTTTTAGCGTGTAGTTTTATTTTTGTTCCCAGAATGTTCTTATAAATGTTCGGATAACATTTTTTTAAAAACATTATTAAAATGTTTAGTAATAACGTTCTTATAACATTATTCTCTAATGTTCATAGAACGTTTTCAGCGGGTAGTTTTATTTTTGTTCCCAGAATGTTTTTTTAAATGTTTAGAGAACATTTTCTAAAAACATTATTAAAATGTTTAGTAATAACATTCTTATAACATTATTCTCTAACGTTCTTATAATGTTGTAAGCGGATAGTTTTATTTTTGTTCCCAGAATGTTCTTTTAAATGTTCGGATAACATTATTTAAAAACATTATTAAAATGTTTAGGTGTACCATTCTTACAACATTATTCTCTAACGTTCTTAGAAAGTTTTCAGGGGGTGTTTTTATTTTTGTTCCCAGAATGTTCTTTTAAAAGTTCAGATAACATTTTTTTTTTACAACATTATAAAAATGTTTAATAATAATATTGTTAGAACATTATTTCTCCTAAAAGGTAGGATAACATTCTCTAAGAACACTCTAAAAATGTTTTGTGATGATGACCTTCTATAAATGTTTAATCATAACATTTTTAGAACATTATCCCTTTATTCTTATAAAGTTTTTAGCAGGAAGTTTTATTTTTATTCTTAGAACGTTATTCTAAAAGTTAGGATAACATTCTCTAAAAATACTCTTAAAAATACTACTTAACATTCTTATAAATTTTTTAGTGGGAAGTTTTATTTTTGTTCCCAAAATGTTCTCTTAAACATAAAAAATGCTTAGCTATAACATTGTTAAAACATACAATTTTATTAATCTCTAAAATAAAACAAAAATCTAATTTATGAATGGCATTCACATAAATTATTAGAAGTTCTGCGTACAGTAGATGCCCAACATTAAATGAAGAACTCAGTAAAGTCCAATGTGCAATCACACGTCTTGACTGCTGTTTGCTCAGAGCGCTCATCATCAGTCTTTGGTTGTCTTGGTTCTTGCAGAAAAAGAATAAAGTCATCTGCATTAATAGGTGTTCTACTGTTCTTCTCTTCTTCTTTTTCAGCTGCTATCCCAGTTAGCAGAATTGAGCTCCATTCTCTGTGTGCATGGTAGAGTTTTTCCTCATAGCCTATAAAAGAAGATCATGCAACAGTGTAAACAAAAATAATACAAATACATATTAAGATCACAAGCAATATTGACTTTGAAAACTTTCAAAATTAGCCAGCCTAATTATTAATCAGAAATTAATTAGATTAGTTTATTTAAAAGTATAAATATGATACCTTATGAGTATCTATTTTGTTTCTGTAATTTAAAACATATACTTAATCCATTATATACATGTTAAAGGGATACTCCACTTTTTTTGGAAATAGGCTCATTTTATAACTCCCCCAGAGTTAAACAGTTGAGTTTTACCGTTTTCTAATCCATTCAGCCGAGTTTCTGATATTTAGAAGAATGTCAGTAACCAGACAGTTTCTGGTCTCATTGACTTCCATAGTATATATTTTTTCCTACTATGGAAGTCAATGAGACCAGAAACTGTCTGGTTACTGATATTCTTCCAAATATCAGAAACTCGGCTGAATGGATTCGAAAACGGTAAAACTCAACTGTTTAACTCTGGGGGAGTTGTAAAATGAGCCTATTTCCAAAAAAAGTGGAGTATCCCTTTAATAACACAACTAGAGGCTAAATTATTTTAACAAACTACAAACTTGGCTTGAGAAGTGTGAACCTCGAACTCAGGTAGCCTTGAGCACAGCTGCAGCATGTCACAGCACTGCCCACGATGCTTTTGCTCTGATGTAACAGCTCATTTTCATCAGTTATATTGTCTATGGATTGTTACATTTCTTACAGATTTCTGCTTGTTTTAAATCAGATACAGATAAAGTAGTACTGCATTTGAGATAGAACAATTTCTAGTGTGATTTAATCATACCTGTGAATCGTCTCTTTGCTATTAGCTAAGCTGTAAGTTTTAGTTACTTCAAAAGCAGAAAGAAAAATATGCTATAACTTCTGTTTCTTATTGAGAAATCACAGGACAGTGTTGACACTAACTTTTTGTGCTCCAGTAGGTTTCTGTGTGCATATGAAAGCTTGTTTCCGCCATGGAATACAATTTTTAAAAAAGGTAATTGCGAATCACAATTCAAACTTTTTTTTCTCAGAAGTGCGAGATATAAACTCGCAATTGGCCGTTTGAAAGTCAGAATCACAGGATAAATTAGTAAAACCTGAGAAAAAAAAGCAATTCTGGCTTATTTTTTTTTGCTGTCGTTTCTATATGAGAACATTAATGCACTTCATCAATACAGCTGCTCTGAGAGTCACTTCAGCAGCATTTTAGCTTCATTTGAGAAAAACTATCATCATATCATAAAACACAGAGAAACTCAAAGGTCTACACGGCAATCCGTCAAATAAAAGTTTGGTTTAACCTTTGAAGAACGTTTTGCTTAAATCATTACATTTTAAATAATTGGTTATAGCAATTTAATTAAACCATTCAAATGGAATCAAGAAAACAAAAAAAAAATTACTTTTGGGAGATGCGAGAGCGAAGTAGTCCAGTGATAATTAACAGGCAGCCATGGTTAATGCAATTTGCAAAGACCCGCCCCCTTTAGTTACTGTTGCTATGTCCAACAAGCCATGGCGCTCTCACGCCACACATCATGTTGTCACGCAATGAAAAATACATTGCGGATCACAGAAAAAACGCTGAAACGTTTAAACGCAGAGACAAGACAGAGCAGGTTACTTTTGATATGAAAGTTGAAACAAAGTCTCAACGTTTAATTTGTGTAATTTTTTTTGAAAAAAATATTTTTGGTAAAATAAAAATATAAAAAATACCTGTCAATCAAACTCCCTCGAAGGGTGAATTCTGAGGGGAGTAAAAAAGACAGCTCACAATTCTGATATTTTCTTGCAATTGTGTGTTCTTGCCTCACAATTCTGAGAGAAAAAAAAAAACTGTAATTTTACTGATGGAAACAGACAGTAAAAAAGTGGACTTCAAAGATTTCTTATTCTGTAGCTCCCTGTGGGATTTTTTTGACAAGTCCATAAAAATGCATCCATCCATGATAAAAGTACTCCACACGGCTCTGGCAGGTTAATAAAGGCGAAAGGTGAAGCGAAGTGATGCGTTTGTGTAAGAAACATATCCATATTTTATATTTTAGGGCTGGGAATCGATTAAAAAAAGTAACTGATTATTTACACAATTTGCTGTAATTAAATGCAATTAATTGCATTTCCCCCAAGCTTGTAATCATCAATATTTAAACTTAGAATAACCTAATTAAACAACAAAAAGGAAAAAAAGGAACAGAAAATAGCCCTGTATTAAAATAATATTAAACATCAATATATTATTATTTTCAATAATCAATCAACATAATAAATTTAACAATTTATTATTATAATTTTTTTTTTCTAATTATCAAAATAAAACATAGTCCTACAAAGCTATTATTACAAGAGCATGTGATCAGAGCAGGTAATTTTACCATTGTTGTCAGCATGACTATACCAGCTCAGTAGGGCTATTTCACAGAAGTCTACTACTGAGAAAATTCACGTTATTTGACTTTGCTTTTCCAGTGCATGATCGGTACATGATTGGAGCGTTTGGGCCGTTAACGACAGAGCAGAACGCGCAGCGCAAACACGGAGCAGAACATTGAGCAAAGAGCTCAATGTTTGCTCAGTGTTGTGTGTGTGTGTCAGTGCGCCGACACACACACACGGAATGGAGAGCGCGGAGCGGAAAAGACCCGGTCATGAAAGCTGCGCGAGAATAAAACCTGATCGCCAAACACGGAGGGGCGGGACGGCATATTTTGCAGCCTTTTCCGCAACAGATGGCTTTGATGGCTCTCGCGGTTCAAACAAACAGGGCTAGGCAATAAATTCAAGCTCCTCCCACATTTCTCTTTATATGATTCTCTTTAATGATAATTTTTCTAAAAATCTCTGTGGAAAGAAAGTCAGATATAAATCTGGGACAGATATAAATCTGGCACGAGGGAGAAAAAAATAGATCATTTTTATTTTGGAGTGCATTGTGCGTTTAAAATTGACTACGGTTTTATAAAATGCAGTGGATACTTACTAGTGATGGACTTGTTTCTCTGTTGGTGCCTGTTCTGCTCCGTAAACATTGGTCCAATGCTTGATCTTAAGAAAATGTAAAAAGTGTGTTAATGTGCGTTAACAGACTATTGATCTGGGTGACATAGGACCATTTTTTATGTTTTCCTTAAGTGTTAGGCTATATAAATCTGGAGAACCCTTACTAACATTAACCATGGTTTTGCTACACTAACTAAATGGTAATAAATTATTGTAATCAATCCACCATAAAAATATTGTTTCTACACTTTACTATAATAAAAACCATGGTTAATTTAGCAAAGGACCCTGGGAACATGTCCTAAAAAGAACAGCTCATCCAAAAAATAGACTCTCTATCGTTATTTACCGGTACTCCATGTTGTTCCAAAACTGTATGAATTTATTTTGTATAACCTTAATTAAGATATCTTGAGAAATGACTTCACTGTTTTGTTTTGTTTTTTCCATAAAATGGGTTCCAATGTTGTTTAATTCCCAACATTCTTGTGTTTCAGAGAAGTAAGTCATACAGGTTTGAAAATAATTTCATTTTGAAAGGACATTTATGTTATGTATAAAGACACAATGTTCTCAGTTCCCTCATTGTAAAGCTCCTATGCTGAGGTTTATTTTATTTTATTTTTTCAAAATGTTGCAAGTAAAATGTTCTAATTGTGTTAACTTGTCACATTAGAAGAACGTTTTATGAAGAACATTCAACATCTCATCTCTCAATGATATCCTCAAAACATTTCCCTAACGTGACAGAGAGAATGTTCTTCTTTTGTTATCATGAAACATTGGGACAATGTTATATTGAGATCATTGTACAACTTTAACTTTAGCAACATTCCCAAAATATGCTCAAAATGTTGCAAGTAGAATGTTCTTCTTTTGTTATCATGAAACATTGGGAACATTTGTTTCCATAAAATGGGTTCCAATGTTGTTTTATTCCCAACATTCTTGTGTTTCACAGAAGTCATACAGGTTTGAAAATAATTTCATTTTGAAAGGACATTTATGTTTGGGTCAGCTAGGCCCATAAAAACTCATATCAAGAAGACAGGTACAATTTTGACTGGAGGGTTTGGACCAGTGTGCCTTTGAGCAGAGTTTACATGTTCTGCCTCTATTTCACGTGTATTTTACTATGACAATACTCACCGCAACTGAAGATCATGTGGCTGGATAATTTATTCCCAAAATTCCTGGATAATGGGAAACACACACATACAGCAATATTATTAGCTATTTGTATTTACTTACTAAAAGAGACATAAAAAGCTTGCAAATTTTTACTCACCAGCTCAAAAACATATTATGATGATGACTCATCATTTTGACGGTAACGTTAGGCCGATATCCAGCGATCATTCAAAAGCCTAGTTTTCATAGTGTGGTTCGAGTTCCTCTCTGTATAAAGACACAATGTTCTCAGTTCACTCATTGTAAAGCTCAGACTATGCTGAGGTTTATTTTTATTTATTTTTATCGAAAACTAACTTAGCTGACAATATTTAGCCTAACGTTACACATGCAGCCTGAAACATTGACATAATATCGATATTGCTCTAGTCGCATTTAAAATTAGCTTCTCAATTTAACACACTATATTTTGATGTAGCAGAATGTATTTTTATATAAAATAAAGTTATTTAACTTACCTTCCGCAGATTGCAATGTCCGTTACACGTAGGCTACGTTGTTAAAATTCGTTGTCCATTTACATCCCGCAACTCGCTCAAAATAAAAATGTAACAGTACGATGCAAAATAATCCATGTTTTAAACAATGTAAAAGCCACAGAACCGAAGGAGGCTTACTGAAGATCCTCCCGAGCAGCAGCAGCAGCAGCACACACACACTCTCACTCTAACAGACGAATATTCAAACTTCAAACTTGACCAGTAAAAGGCGCGCATAGCTGCCATTGGCCAGATTCCTGGATGACAGTCTGAATAGCCAATCATGCTCAAAACAACTCGAAGAGACAGCCAATAATGTGGTAACATTGCAATTACAGGAAAAGATTACATGTTTTAAAAGAAAGAATATGAAAAAAATGTGCACGGCTATTTATTTAGTTGTATTTGTAAGCTGGCTGTTATATTTAATCAATTGGTTAAATGGTGTCTTCATTGCAGTGCATGATAAAAAATAAAAAAACTTACAATAACATATAAATAATAATAATAAATTACACAAATAATATATACCATGTATAACAACATATATTTACCACTGCTCTGCCAAACAGCAGTTTAAAAGAGCAAACATATTATATATTAAACAGAGCAAACATTGCATATGTAGGCTATTCATATACAATTCTGTATACCTACCTACATGAAAAACTAATGGATTGGTATCATGGTAACATTAGAGTTACATTCATGTGACCCATAATGATCCTTTTGCACTTTAACAAAATATTGACCTTTCCTTTAGAAACACTCTTATGCCTAATAATGTCAACTTGCTTTTCACCCTGTGTGGCACAGTTACACAACCTGTTGGTTTAGGGTAAATCCTCTGTCCAACACAACACTTTGGTAACATTGGCATAATTCTATACAAGTTGCAACATATACCCCGGGTTTCACAGGCAAGGTTTAAGCCTGTAGTCCCAGACTAAAATGCACGTTTGAGCTGTTTTACCTGAAAGCAACTTGCACTGACATATCTTAAAATATGTCAGTGCCATTGTTTTGTCTCAAGATGCACACCAGTAATGTTTCTTTTTCTTTTTTCTAAGGCACATTTTTAAAAGCTAATTAAATGCACTAAGGCCTAATCCTGGCTTAATCTAAACTCTGTGAAACCGGGTCTGGGTTAGAAATTAAGGGTTAAGGTTAACCCTAACCCTAACCCTTGTCTACAGACTTTTATTTAACAGCATGGATACTCCAAGGTGTTGACTGCAGTGGTTAGGCCTTTAGCGTTGATACAGGACGAATAACTTCTTACTGTGACAGTCTGTAATGTATTTTAGCAAAGAGTGTTTGTATGGATTGTCCCTAATTAAGCTAGAGCTATTGGTGCATTCAAGTCATGTCATAAAGATCGTATTTACAAGTTGAACGCCACCACAATGATGAGAATATGAGTAGGAAGCTCAGGATTTTCTTTAACCCCGATCTTGAAGAGTTAGGGGTGTGTCAGTGGGAAACATTGTGGGATACCACTATACTTAGGTATTCAGCAGTGACAATGAAGTAAGCTAATGCCTGCACAAAATATGATAGCATTAATATGTAACAGTATAATATGTGATTATAAAGTTTACAGTGGCTTCATTAATTTAAAACATTAAACAAAATTGTAAAACCTCATGAATACAAACTTCCCAGGAGGACTTAAATGCACCATATGTTCCATCGTGAACCCTGTTGGCCTGCTGTCTGACCAGCAAGCTCAATTTAACAATAATTGTGTAGTTTGATTGCTAAATGTTACATTTAAAATGTTCTAGTTTTGTTAACACGTCACATTAAAAGAATTTTTTTTAAAAACACTCATCATCTCAGGTCTCAGTGATATCCTCAAAACATTTTACGAACGTTGATTTGATAATGTTCCTCCTCTGTTATTATGGAACATTGTGCCAATGTTTTACTGAGAACATTATATAATCTGTTATCTCAACAACATCCTCAAAACATCCTTAAAATGTTGCAATTAAAATGTTCTAATTGTGTTAACACATAACATTACAAGAACGTTTTATAAAGAACATTCAACCTCTCATCTCTCAATGATATCCTCAAAACATTTTCCTAATGTGACAGAGAGAATGTTCTTCTTTTGTTATGACAAAACATTGGGACAATGTTATATTGAGATCATTGTACAACTTTAACTTTAACAACATTCCCAAAATATGCTCAAAATGTTGCAAGTAAAATGTTCTAATTGTGTTAACTCGTCACATTAGAAGAACATTTTATAAAGAACAATAAACATCTCATCTCTCAATGATATCCTCAAAACATTCTACAAATGTGACAGAGAGAACGTTCTTCTTTTGTTATGACAAAACATTAAGACAACGTTATTTTGAGATCATTGTACAAACTTTAACTTAAACAACATTCCCCAAATATGCTCAAAATGTTGCAAATAAAATGTTATAATTTTGTTAACTCGTCACATTAAAAGAACGTTTTATAAAGAACAATAAACATCTCATCTCTCAATGGTATCCTCAAAACATTTTCCTAATGTGACAGAGAGAATTGTTCTTCTTTTGGTTTTATGAAACATTGGGACAATGTTATATTGAGATCATTGTACAAACTCTAACTTTAGCAACATTCCCAAAATATGCTCAAAATGTTGCAAGTAGAATGTTCTTCTTTTGTTATCATGAAACATTGGGACAATGTTATATTGAGATCATTGTACAAACTTTAACTTTAACAACATTCCCAAAATATGCTCAAAATGTTGCAGGTAAAATGTTCTAATAGTGTTAACTCGTCACATTAAAATAACGTTTTATAAAGAACATTCAACCTCTCATCTCTCAATGATATCCTCAAAACATTTTCCTAATGTGACAGAGAGAATGTTCCTCTTTTGTTTTTATGAAACATTGGGACAATGTTATATTGAGATCATTGTACAAACTTTAACTTTAACAACATTCCCAAAATATGCTCAAAATGTTGCAGGTAAAATGTTCTAATTGTGTTAACTCGTCACATTAGAAGAACGTTTTATAAAGAACAATAAACATCTCATCTCTCAATGATATCCTCAAAACATTTTCCTAACGTGACAGAGAGAACGTTCTTCTTTTGTTATGACAAAACATTAAGACAACGTTATTTTGAGATCATTGTACAAACTTTAACTTAAACAACATTCCCAAAATATGCTCAAAATGTTGCAAGTAAAATGTTCTAATTGTGTTAACTCGTCACATTAGAAGAACGTTTTATAAAGAACATTCAACATATCATCTCTCAATGATATCCTCAAAATATTCTACAAATGTGACAGAGAGAATGTTCTTCTTTTGTTTTTATGAAACATTGGGACAATGTTATATTGAGATCATTGTACAAACTTTAACTTTAGCAACATTCCCAAAATATGCTCAAAATGTTGCAAGTAAAATGTTCTAATTGTGTTAACTCGTCACATTAGAAGAACGTTTTATAAAGAACAATAAACATCTCATCTCTCAATGATATCCTCAAAACATTCTACAAATGTGACAGAGAACGTTCTTCTTTTGTTATGACAAAACATTAAGACAACGTTATTTTGAGATCATTGTACAAACTTTAACTTAAACAACATTCCCAAAATATGCTCAAAATGTTGCAAATAAAATGTTATAATTTTGTTAACTCGTCACATTAAAAGAACGTTTTATAAAGAACAATAAACATCTCATCTCTCAATGATATCCTCAAAACATTTTCCTAATGTGACAGAGAGAATGTTCCTCTTTTGTTTTTATGAAGCATTGGGACAATGTTATATTGAGATCATTGTACAAACTTTAACTTTAACAACATTCCCAAAATATTCTCAAAATGTTGCAAATAAAATGTTATAATTTTGTTAACTCGTCACATTAAAATAACGTTTTATAAAGAACATTCAACATCTCATCTCTCAATGATATCCTCAAAACGTTTTCCTAACGTGACAGAGAGAACGTTCTTCTTTCGTTATAATGAAACATAGGGACAATGATATTTTGAGATCATAGTACAACTTGTTATTTCAGAAACATTCCCAAAACATCTTTTGAATGTTGCAGTTAATATGTTATATCTTAGTTTTCATATAACGTTATAGGAACATTTTTTAAAATGAGAAAACATCCTTAAAATGTTCGGTAAACATTACATTCAAATGTTTTCTTTAGAACATTAACCAAACTTGTAGGGAATGTTAGCGAAAGTTCTGAGAACGTTCCCTGCTAGCTGGGCAGTTTATATTAAATGCACACATACTTGTTAATTCTCCGGGTTGTTTGAGCAGTGTGGATGGATGGAGGTTTGACCGGGGCAGGGGAGATCAGGCCAGGTGGAGCCCAGGTGTGAGTGAGTTCAGTGAGGGTAAGATGCAGGGTGTGCCAGGGGTCAGCTGGAGCTCTCTCTCACATCACGCTAACACACCAAAACCACAGCATGCATCACAACACACACACACACACACGCAGGCGGAGATGCTTTCACTCACAAACACACTGTTTTATGTCATCCTCCTCCTAGTTTGAACCTTTTCCTTCTCAGGGTTGAATGAAGGCCAAGCTTGTCTATTCTACCTGTTTTTCAAAGGTGTTTTTTGCATCTTTAGAGGCATTGCTAACTTTCCAGAGTAGCTTTATGAATTTTAAGAAAAAAATCTTGACTTTTAAAAAAACAGAAGCTTTGTTCCAAAACCTAGTGAGCTGCCTTCATAGACAGCATTTTAAGGCATCATAATTATGAGATAAAAGACAATTGTGACATAAAAAGTAAATATTTTAGGTAAGTCAAATTATGAGAATTATGAAACTGTATGACTTTATCATAATTTTTACTTTTTATCTCATAATTTCAACGTGTCTTTTTATATACATCTTGACTGTCATAAATATTACTTTCATGTCATAATTACAACTTTTTATTTTTTAATTGTCTTTTATGTCATGAATTTGACTTATCTAATCATTTCCACTGTCATAATTATGTCTTTTTATGCCATAATTATGATTTAGCATTTCTTATTTTCAACTTTTTATATTATAATTGTCTTTTATGTGATGATTATGACTTATCTCATAATTTTGACTGTCATAAATATAACTATGTCATAATTATGATTTGGCATCTCATAATTTCAACCTTTTATCTTATAATAGTATTTTATGTCATGATTATGACATCTCATAATTTCAAATGTCATAAATATAACTTTTTATCTCAAAATTATGATTAAGCATCTCATAATTTCAACTTTTCATCTTATAATTGTCTTTTATGTCTTGATTATGACATCTCATAATTTCAACTTTTTATCTTCTAATTATCTTTTGTCATGATTTTGACCTCATAATTTCAACTGTCATTATTATTATTTTTTATCTCATAATTTCAACTTTTTTATCTTAGAATTGTCTTTTTTGTCATGATTATGGCTTATCTCATAAATTTGACTGTCATAAATGACTTTTTATGCCATAATTATTATTAAGCATCTCATAATTTTGACTGTCATAAATATGACTTTTATGCCATTATTATGATTTGGCATCTCATAATTTTTCCTTTTGATCTTATAACAGTCGTTTATGTCATGATTATGACATCTCATAATTTCAAATGTCATAAATATGACTTTTTATCTCAAAATTATGATTAAGCATCTCATAATTTCAACATTTCATTTTATAATTGTTTTTTATGTCATGATTATTACTTATCTCATAATTTTGACTGTCATAAATATGACTTTGTATGCCATAATAGTGATAATGATTTAGCATTTCATAATTTCAACTTTTCATCTTATAATTGTCTTTTGTCTTGATTATGACATCTCATAATTTCAACTTTTTATCTTCTAATTATCTTTTATGTCATGATTTTTATCTCATAATTTCAACTTTTTATCTTATATTTGTCTTTTTGTCATGATTATTATATATCTCATAATTTTGACTGTTATAAATGACTTTGTATGCCATAATAGTGATAATGATTAAGCATCTCATCATTTCAACTTTTCATCTTATAATTGTCTTTTATGTCTTGATTATGACATCTCATAATTTCAACTTTTTATCTTCTAATTATCTTTTATGTCATGATGTTTATCTCATAATTTCAACTTTTTATCTTCTAATTATCCTTTGTCATGATGTTTATCTCATAATTTAAACTTTTTATCTTATATTTGTCTTTTTGTCATGATTATTATATATCTCATAATTTTGACAGTCATAAATGACTTTTTATGCCATAATTATGACTAAGTATCTCATAATTTTGACTGTCATAAATATGACTTTTATGCCATTATTATGATTTGGCATCCCATAATTTTTACTTTTTATCTTATAATTGTCTTTTGTCATGATTATGACTAATCTCATAATTTCAACCCTCACATTTATCTCATAATTGTTTTAGCATCTCATAATGTCAAAATTTTCTCTTATAAATGTCTTTTATGTCATCATTATGACTTATCTCACAATCTCGACTGTCATAATTATGACTTTTAATCTCATAATTTCAACTTTTTATCTTATAATTATGTATTTTATGTCATGATTATAATAATTTGGATTGCCCAGTAAGCAGTATAGTACTAGTTTCATGTGGAGAATATTTTACCATTATGAATTTTTAACATCTTGGTCAAAACTTAAATTTTTCACACTTCAGATCTATTTTTTAACACTCGAAGCTCATCTTGGACCCTCACTTGACGAGGCAGTCCCATGTTGGGGGCCCCAGACGCTCACATACCTCCCACTTTGAGGTTACTGAGCACTTGTGAAGAGTAGGCCGGCTGTGTTTGTGAAGATTTATCACTTACACAGACTCACTCCCTACATGTTCTTCCTCTCACACTCCCTCTCTTAGACTCCCCTCTCTTCCTCTACCTCTCCTCTCACTTTCCCATTAGACCAACACCCCTCTGTTGCCCTCCCGTCTATTTGCTTTGTCTGCGTAACATTTATCAGTTCATCTCCTCCAGGCCAGGCCTCTCGTATCTGTTACACCACCTGATCTCCCTCTGCGTACACGTCCATCTGTGCTGCTATGACGACTGTCTGTAACCACTGCGACCTGTCACCCTCACACACACAAATCACAACTGTAATGTGACCACCACACGCTACACGCCTAGAAAGACTCATCCATATATACAGACACACACAGACACAACATTTTGAAGCCGTTGCGAACACTGATTTTTGAGGAAGCATTATTATGCGCATTAGCAGGAACAGCTTAAAATTGTTTATATTTGCACTAAAGAAGTAGAATTTATGATACTGTGTTTATCAGATTGTATTGCAGATCAGCAGATAAAGACAATCTTGGCTGTATTTGATTAATACACTATATTTCTATGATACAGCTAAAAGCTACATTGAGAATATCCAAGATGGTCACCAAATATGGCTTGGCTTCAAGCCAAGGGATTTTGATTTGTTTTATGACTTCCCTAAAAAAAAAACTGTATCACAATTCAGACTTTAATGTCATATCTTATCTTATTTCTAAGCAAGTAGGGATGGTTTCAGGGTGGTCAACTAGTCATTCAACAACCAACCAGTCAATTAGTTTGGTTAAAGTGTAGGGTTAAGGCCTTCAAACTTTGTTTAATAATAAAACACACTTTTATCCAGACAATTACTGTCAGGCTCTAAATAGTTTGAAAATAATGTTTTTTGTTCACTGGAAGACAAATGCCCCTTAATAGTCCAGTCATTTTATGAAAAAAAGGTTGAACAAATTGCAACAGAAGCAAACTCAACTGATTTTGTATCCTCAATATGTCCTGAGTAAGGGGAAAAAAAGCCCCGAAGAATCCCATTAGGGGAAAGTTTCGAAAAAGACCCAAATATAGCCTATTCATACGCCTATTCATTCTTTTTCTTACGTGAATAGAGTAAAAATTTTAACCTTTAGATATCACCATGAAAATTACTGAGTTGATTACTTACATCAAGACCAACACAAAATGTATTACAAGTTTTTTAAAATTGTTTGTTAACATGGACAAACGGTGCATAATCTAATTACGTATGTGCTAATTTGCATAAATACCACAACAGATCTAAACATTGGGTCTAGCCAGGTGAAAATGTCTTGTTGAATCTTGTTGACACATAACAGTAAAATACTTAATGTTAAGGTTTGAATGGGACCCATTTAGGCTACCCATGAGCATTAATACATAGAGGCAGGAAGAAGTACTTTAAACCAGCCTTTATTCATTATTATTGCAGAGATGGGGTTTGGGGCTGGGTCTGTGGGACTGTTTCTGGGGATTCACTTTTTATTTTGCCTACCTTTTGTCTTCTGCATTCTCCTTACCATTGTCTCCTGTTCTTCCCTCAGACTCGTCCCCCAGAAACAGTCCCACAGACCCAGCCCCAAACCCAATCTCTTAAAAATGAATAAAGGCTGGTTTCTAAAGTACTTCTTCCTGCCTCTATGTATTAATGCTCATGGGTAGCCTAAATGGGTCCCATTCAAACCTTAACATTAAGTATTTTACTGTTATGTGTCAAGATTCAACAAGACATTTTCACCTGGCGAGACCCAATGTTTAGACCTGGTGTGTTATTTATGCAAATTAGCATACGTAATTAGATTATGCACTGTTTGTCCATGTTAACAAACAATTTCAAAAAACTTGTAATACATTTTTTGTTTGTCTTGATGTAAGTAATCCACTCAGTAATTTTCATGGTGATATCTAAAGGTTAAAATTTTTACTCTATTCACGTAAGAAAAAGAATGAATAGGCGTATGAATAGGCTATATTTGGGTCTTTTTCGAAACTTTCCCCTAATGGGATTCTTCGGGGCTTTTTTTCCCCTTACTCAGGACATATTGAGGATACAAAATCAGTTGAGTTTGCTTCTGTTGCAATTTGTTCATGGTTGACCCCCATTTTGGCTTAAAATGACTGGATTATAAAGTCTGCGTGAACCGGGTGTTGTGACCGACTTTACTTCAGTTTTGAGACATTTTCTGAGAGAAACAGAATATTGAATGAGATAAATAGAGGGTGTGGCTTGTTGTTTCCCACTAGATATTGATTGAATCTAGAAAAGTAGGCGCTCCCTTTTATTTGTGTGGATTGACTTGCACGAATGAATTGTTCACCACTAGGCGAGTAATGTGCGCTAACAGAGTAAATAGGGTTCATTTTGATTTCACGCCGACTTTACGAAACTTTAGTCGTTTCTGAATGAATATTCTGCCATTTGGCTTGTTTTCACAAAATGCTATAAAAAACATCAAACCAATGATAAATTTAACACTTTTTATATTTATATTAAAATAGCATTATTACATTAACAATAATTTCCATCAAAACAAATAACAATTAATTACTCTTTTATACCTTTTATAAATAAGTTACGTAAAAAGCCAGAAGAGAAATGCATCATTTACAAACAGTTATTTTATAGCTTTACAAGATTCCAGAAGCAGTTGAATGCACAGACGAACATTTGGGAACAGCAGGCATAAGATGACAGACCACTCCATACCGCCCCCTACAGGATGGGAGTATTTCACTGTAACCTCATTACGGCTAAACACAATCTTCTTGTTTTCATATAAATATTGAATTAGGAACTATTTGACCGTGCATCTACCAACATGCGAACATTTAGTGCTTTCAGCACTTAGTATTTGATAATCTCCAGTGTACGATATTCCAGTGTTTTTGCACTAATTAAATATTGTGCATTATACTGAGAGATCCTTACAAGAAAGTATTGAGGCGGTACCATGGTATCAGATTGATTACCATATTCAGAAACCATGGTATATATATGGTACTCCAAAGTACTTCAATGAATACCATCATATTACCATGGTACATGTTCAAAAAACTGCTTTGTAAGTGCTTTTACTCCTCGATTTCATATCTAGCCAGCTGATATTTTGCCATTTAATAAACTTGGAGTGTTTAAGTAGCTTGAAAAATGTACAGATTATACGTTTTGAGATGAATTTGTAAAAGTTATTTGTATTTTATACTTTTCTGGAAGTCCTGAGCTTCATTTTCCCAGTTGTTTTGCTCTTTGAGAGTCCAAATTCAAAGTCCTCACATATATTCCAGTTTCAACTTCTTCCATTTGCTATTCCAGTAGTTCCTCCAGTGGATAATTAGTCCACAGTTGTTTTCCAAGCCAACCACCAGTGGGTCTACATCATTCATTGGCAATTGAAGGCTACTTTGACTTTCCACAAGTAGCTAATCACTGATTTGAGCCAGACCCTTGGCCAACCAGTGGTTCAAGTCAATATTGCACCGCATTTGGCAGTTGTTGAGCTGGATGAAGCGTATCTGGCAGACCGTAATTGTGTTTTGTTTTTAAAAACAGTCTCGCTATTTGGCAGGCTGTGTTTGTGTCTGCATGGAATCCCTTTTAAGTCCATGCTCACAGGATATCCTGAGTACGGCCAGCTCCCGTAGTGCGAAGATTGCAGAACTGGTGACCTCCTACGACTGCAATGGCTGATGGGAAATGTAGTTCATGGGAGCTTATTTGGCAAAGATCAAAGACATTTCCAGTTATTATAAAAAGATTTCCAGTGTGTCTCTGCTATATCCTGTGTGTCTCCACCCTGACTCTCAGCTTTGTGGTTGCTCCTGGGCCTTTGGCAGCAATTCAGAGTCTTTGGTCTTCTTCAGGACATGACCCTGTTAGAGGATAGAAATTAATTAGATTGATTAGATTTCACTTTAAAATGTAAAAGTTTGGTGAAAGCTGCAGTGTGTCATTTCTGCAACACTAATGCTTTCAATCTGAATTGCAATCTATTGAGTGTTCTCATCCAACGAGGTCTAAAACACAAAGATATTATTATTTTTGCAATTCTCTCTGGTGACTCTAGTTATGCAGAAATGACACAATTCAGCTGCAAATCATTGCTTATTAGTCGGTTTCAATAACCATACTATAATATTAGCATTACATTATCATCGCTCTCATGGAGGCCTTGCTCATCCTCTTCCGGTGTTTCCGCCTTCGCTTCCGCGGGGGCTGGAGAGGGGGCGGAGTCTGTGGGGCTGAGGGGGTGGTGGGAGGAGTGTTCGGCACTATGGGATAATGAAGAAAACAGAAGACAAATGGAATGCGTTAGCCTCATGGTAGCCATCATATTAGCATCACATTACTTTGTTGACCCTTGACTTTATATGCTACCTCTGACGTTAAAGAAATGGAAAGAATAACAGGAAGCATAAGTTACTAATCAAAACACAATGTGTACACACACACACACAATGACTCGATAGACCAGGGGTCTCCAACACGTCGCTCGCAAGCTGCCAGAAGCCTGATTGGAGGAAGCTCACCAAGGGGCCGTTCACATATCACGTCTTTTGCGCACTCAAGTTCGTTATTTCAAATGTATGTCTAGTTTTTTCCGGGCGCAGCGAGATGAAAAAAAAACACAACTTTTCAGAATGACGCAAGCGCACCGCAGGTCATGTGACAAGAACCAGCCAATCGGCTTCACCCTTTCCTTAACAACATTGAAAGCTCAGTCAACATGAAGGATGGGGGTGCACCCAAACACTACGGGTGTTTTTCTCTTCTCCGTAAATAAATCTTGTAGCAGATCCATTACTAAAACTTCTTTGTCGTCGTGGAGAGCACGGTTCATGGTTGCATAGCAACGACACACGCCACGGGAGCGCAAGCGCTTTTGCAAGAAGGAGAAAGCAGCGCAGCCACGCCTTCCACACGTTTTTAGACGCGATATGTGAACGGCCAAGTCGACTTTTCATCTAATCAGAGTGAGCTAATATAGACAGGTGTTCCACCCCTTCCAAACAAAGTTTCAATAAAGCAAGCAAAGTTAGCAGGAGTCTCACAGAGGCACAGCATGCAGCATAGGTTTCGTCCTGTCTGAAAACATGACGGAAAGCAGAATGCTGAGACACTCTTTTAAAATCTGGCCATCATTTTTAATGTTATCATTTTAATGTTTATGTAAACAAAAAGTGCATATTGATGCTAATTTTGTTTGTTATTTGTTGGTTTTCGACATAAAACTTGGTGAATTGATTTCATTGTGTAGTATTAGTACTTTTTGAACAGGATTCTGTGATAACCGTGATAATTTTGGTCACTATAATCATGGCATTTTCATACCATTTCATTATGATGCACTATAAAATCAACTATAGTTATGTGTTTTTACAGTATAATATGCAAAGTACTATTCTGTTCTTTTCTCTGACATTAAAGGGTGACATATATAGGCCCTCAAAAACTCTTTTAGGTTGTAAGTTGTTAATATGAGAGTTATGAGACATTATTTAAGATATTTAAGTATTGTATAACATGAATAGCTCTCGGCCACTTTCATTTTTTAAAAGTGGCTCTCAAATGAAGAAAGGTTGGAGACCCCTGCGATAGACGATCTAGACACTGACCTGTTTTTTGTGTGCTTGTCTGTTGTTGGCTAACTGCTTGCGTTGTATGTTGGTGAAGGTGATGGTGTCCGTGGTTTTGGTGGCGAAGATGATGTTGTGTTTCTGGCTGCTGCTCCCTTTCCTGCATATTTTGATTATTTGCTTCTGATTGGTGGTGGTGGTGATGTTTTCTAACTTCTGATTGGTCAGAGTGATGACTTAGCACTTCAGATAAGCCGCTGGATTGGCCGATCATCTCAACGTGGCTGTAAGTGCGACTAAAAGTGTCTAATTGGCTCCTGTGTGGCATGATGTGCCCTGATTGGACGGGATTGTGGGTAGCATTGTATTTTGGTTGCTGTGGTGTCGTTTTATCCTGTGGTTGCTGTGGTTCTGGCTGTTGATCCTCTTGCAGATGTCTGTCGTAATGCTGTTGCGTCTTTTTCGCCATGCTGTCGCCTCTGTGTTCAGATTTCACCTCCTCAGTTTGTGTTGCGTCACTCATCATGTGTGGATCTCCTAATGTGGTTTGTCTGGTGGGAACATCTCCTCCGCTCACATAAACTGCTGTGTGTGTGAGTGTATGTTGGTACGGGCTTTGTCGGTAGCCCTGTGTGTGTGTGACGGTGTTTTTGGACTGCCATTGTAGTTCCTGACTCTCTTTATCCTCCAAATGGAGCCTTTGATTATGTTTAAGTTCGTCATGGCGATGAAGTTCCTCTTTTGATTGGGTCTTTGGTAGCGTTACTTTAGGGTGGAGTCTGGGCGGAGGAAGAGGTGTGGTCTGGAGCCGTGGGCTGAGCGCAGAAATGCGTGATTGACAGCTACATGTCACATGGTCCTCCACGGGTATGACAACCTTCTCATAGACTGGTTGTCGGTTGATATACTGGATTTTCGTCATCTAGACAAACAAAAAGAGATATCGAAATAATGCTAACCATTAATTTCTGAACACAAGAACACTGTTACATTTCTAATTAGATTTAACAATTTTTATGTTAGCATGTTGCTAAGCTAACAATGCGAAACACTAATAAATACAGTGTAAATGTGTGGTAAAATAGTCAATTTCTAATTAGACTCCACTATTTTCATGTTAGCATGTTGCTAAGCTAAAAATGTGATACACTAATTACAGTGTTGGGGAGTAGATAACTACAAGTAGCGACGCTACTAACTAACATTTTCAGTAGCTTGTCAGTAGCTCAGTGGCTTTTAAAACAGTGTAGCTTTTTCAGTGGCTAACTACTTTTTACAGCAAGTAGCGGTTTATCGCAACCAAAAGCTACACTTCGTTTTGCACAAAGGATTGAAGCAGCACAACGTCATCTTCTTATTATGTTACAAACTAAAATTGTGCTTTACTGCCATCTATTGTTTCATGGCGAATCTTGTGGCTTTACGGTTATTGAGAAGAGATCGTCTGATGATTATGTAAAGGAAGTACAGGAGTGGGTTGATATCTCAGATGAATCGACTAGTAAACGTTTGTATGTAAAGGTTAGTAAAAGTTTGCAAGTAATTTATGCAAACTGTAGATTAAAACCCTATTTGCGTCAAAGACTTTTATTGCACTCTATATCAAATGTCTATTTCTGATTTTATGATGACCCGCCATAGTTTAATCCGTCCCAGCACAGCTTTAGCAAAGCATCTGTCATTGATCTGTCAATCTGTCATCGGTCCGCGCTTATGACATGGCATAAAAACATAAATTTGGGGTAAATAGTATATATTTTAATTTTTTTATTAAACTTATATATTTTCATGTTAACAAGCTAAAAATATAATACACTAATGAGCATAAAAATACACAGTACGCATAAATATTGGGTAAAATAGTGTATTTGTAATTAGATTTAACCATTTTTATGTTAGCATGTTGCTACACTAACAGAGTGACACACGAATAAGTATACAAATGTAGTACACACAAATACTGGGTAAGATACTACATTTGTAACTAGTTTTTTTTATTGACATTTTAAGGTATTGAATGAAATATTAGTACATTTTTCGTTTTAGAGTCCCCCCGTGGTGAAAATCAAGCTTTTAATGTTGTTTGTATGTCTATAGCTAAGTTTCCATCCACTTGTCAATCGAATTATCTGAAGTTCGGTAAAAAAACTCATGCGAATAAAGCTGGTGAAAGTGTCCATCCAACGGCTTTAAAGCGAATAAAAACCTGTGCGTAATGATGTCACATGGTGTTTTGCGATTAAATTGGTATATCGAATTGATTTGAGACATTTTAAGGTGTTTCCATTCATTTTCGCACTGATTCGACACATTTGCGAACAAAGTTTTGCTAGACAAAATGGATTTATTTGCAATAACGTTTCCATCAGCGTTTATCGCATAAGCCGTATGCCGATCAAGATCAAATCCGATGAGACCGAACGTATTTCATTTGAGTCGATATTCATGAAATTCAATCGAATTTTACTGTTTCCATAAGGCATTTTTCATTCGATATCACTTAATTCGGATAAAAACGTGTTGATTATGTGGTGTTTTTAATGTGCTTTAAGACAAACCATGTTCAAATTCATCAGTCAACACCATTGCTGAGTATTTTCTCTATAAAACTGCAGTGAACTGTTTGAAATCGCAGGTGTTTTTGACGTCACAAACTATCTTGTAACCAATCAGGTCAACGTGTGATCGTCAGTGAGTGGATCTCTGAGCTGGTGTGAGTGAGTGGAGGCGGGGCTAATTTGCATATTCATAGAACCGCTGTTGTTTGCTGTTGTTCAGAAAGGGCTAAAAAGTCATTACAGCTGTAAATGTTGTAAACTTGCATAGGAATACCTGTAAATGTCGTGTTTCAATGATGACTGGCATGCATTGTACAGTGCGTGTGTTACAGCAGCCTGAACAGCGCTGCACTTCCACACACGGAGGCCATAACAGGAAGTTGGCGTTCCGTCGGTCCAGCATCGCACGGGTCACTTCCATAACTTCTGTTCTCACCTTGCACATGGCCTGCTGTGCCACCTGAACACCTGTGAGAGGGATAGAAAAGACACTGGGTGATTTAACGTTTATACTCTCTATCATTCCCACATTGCAGAAGCCAACCTGGATGGAAGTTAGACAAACCAGACTAACAAGACTACAGACACACACTATAATTCACCCTCTCAGCTCTGTCAGAGTGTGTTTGTGTGTACAGACTCAAGGCGCACTTGACTGAAAGTGAGCACTCAGAGAGAGAGAAATAGATCGAGTACATGTGCGAAAGAAGCGTGGGTGGTAAAATTGAGCTTTGAAACTTGTGTGTGTGTGTTTGAGGGTGACCTAAGGACATGTGGCGAGACAGGACGAGACAGAATCAATCATAGAGACGCAACAGCAGACTCCAGGCTCATATACGCACATCTCACACACTCGCACAAACACACAACAAAGCCACAACACCATTGTGGAATGGAGATGCCACAGTGTCTGAAAATAATCGCCACAGACTGGAAATACATTGAAATTCTGCAAGAGGACAAAGATGAAGAGACGGGAGTGTGGAAAAGAGACAAAGAGAGGAAGGGAGGGAATGCTAGAAGACTTACTAAGGCTTCTGGGAAGACGTTTGTGTGTTCCGTTAGAGTGCATCTCACTCTCGGGTATCTCATCGTCTTCCTCTGAAAATGAAAGATTGATTAAAAAACATCGTTCAGCAATTTAGTTAGTTGACTTTAGTTATCTTATAGTTATCTTATAGTTATTGTTCTTGATTTGATCAGGCCTTACGTCTGGTCTAGGAATGTACAGATCTAGATATTTTCCAAATATTACTTGTATATGGTTTATTTTCTCATTTTTCTTCTCATTTTCTTGTATTTTTGAATTTCAGTATTTTTGTTTTTTAAAGAAAAATGTTGTTTTTTTGTTTGTTTTTTATCAGGATGAAGGACTAAGGACATATATTTTCACCTGTTGGAGAGATACTTTAGTTACGTAGTGTAAAAATACACCCACTCAGACAGTAGTGAAGTGACCAATCACAGTCCGCTTTTTTCATATTACACTATATATATGCTGTTTGTTGCAATGTGAACCTGTACATATGACTGCAAATCTGCATTTCAGCTGCGCAACTGTGCTTTGTCTCTGCGTTTGTTTGTGTCTCTCTGTATGTTTCATACTGGAGTTGCCCTTTGAATCTTTTTGATTCCACTGTCCTAACATCTTGGCGTAAATCTGACCAAGTCCTGTCAATCTACTGTAGTGAGTGTAATGAGTGACTGGTGTTATAGTCCTCGTAGTAAGGGTCAGAACATTGTTAAAGCTGGCTATAATGCACACACACATACAGAAACAGAGGATTCTGGTATAGGGAACAATAGTGTAGCCTTGTGTTTGTGTCCCTTCTGTAAACTTAGAGCTGGACTGGGCTCAAGGTCACTGCTATTGTGCCTGTGAGGGGCTATACACGGCCCATTCATGTAAATATTACCATTATCCACATGCATACACACACACACACACACACACACACACACACACTGCATTCCAGACCCCTCACTCTTTCCTGCCTCACCTTCCCACTTCAGCACACCCCAGAAAAAACACACATTCCACAAATGACGAGACGTTTACTTGTTTGAAGTAGTTCTGATATGGGTTTTCAATGACTGATGATTATATGTAGAGAGTAAGGCAGCCAATGCACGATAAAAAGCCAATATATAATAGAATAAATAACTATGCAACCAAATTTCATGAGTGTCATTTGCAATGAGTATAGAGTAAATGCCAAAATTTTCAAAAGTAAATGCCAAATTTATTGGGGAAAAAATACTATATAAAAAAATACATTTAAAAAAAATGTGTATATATTTTTAATATATTTTTTGCTTTTCAAATATTTAATGGTGATTCTGGAAACATTTTGGTCAGATATTGTATTATCTCATATATATATATATATATATATATATATATATATATATATATATATATATATATATAATGTGAATATGGCAATATCCAAAATCCTTGTCCTTGTGGGGGAAACGGCTTTTAAATCATACACAATGTTTTTTGAAAATGTAAAAATGCAAAATGTTAGATAAGGGGACAGAATATACAGTTTGTACAGTATAAAAATCATTGTCCCCATAAAACATAAAAGCCCTATGCGTGTGTGTGTGTGTGTGTGTGTGTGTGTGTGTGTGTGTGTTGTATGGGATCTGTTAAAGGTATGGGATCAGCTTTACCTACGGATTCTACGTCTAGAAGTCTCTTCAGATCATCTACGGATGAGATCGGGCTGTTCATCACTAAATCCACCAGAGATGGAGGAAGAGGGTCACCCTTATGAAGAGAGAGAGAGAGATGGTCAAACAGGTTTCTGAACAGACACTCACCTGTCTGGGTATTCAGTGCAATAACAGACACCTGGCTGAGCAGAGACATACGGCACGTGCTGCAGAGTTACAGAGAGCATGTGTGGAGAGTCGCTGCATTACTCATAATCAGGTCAGTGTGTGTGTGATGTGGTCAGTGTCATGTGGCCGACACACAATGGGAAAATAAATACATAAATAAAACATATTGCCATAACCAACCATACATTTTTCACCTCCACACAGAGTTCCTTATATACATATATATAATAATTTACAGTTAAATACAGTGTACTGCAGTTCAGACCATTTACAAACAACAATTATGCTATTATTAATAAACTCATTAAAGGGAATGTCATTAAAAACAAAGTTTGATATACTTTATATATAGACAAGTGATAGATATGTTTTACAGGCTGATTAATCGGCTGATATATTGTCTGTTTGGCAATCATCTGCAATAGTAGTTCCCCTTTGGGTTTCAGTTCCAAAATATAAAATTGTGTCACGTATCGGCATAAAATCATTGGCCACCCTGTACTCTAGATCAGTGTTGCTAAGTCCGTGGTTTTCCCGCAGAATTGGGCTACTTTTACACTGTTGCCTCGGGTTGTTTTTTTAGTCGAAGGGTTGAAGCTCTTGGAACTATATTTTTACTGCCAGAATGCAATTGTTTATCCCCCGGAACGCGCTTCGGCTATTTTTGGCAGTGATTGGGCAGGTTTTGAATTGCAATTGGGCTGGTTTTGTAACACAAAACTGGCAACCCTGCTGTAAATATTGGCAGCAGCCACTGAAAAACCCTTATACCATGACATCATATACATCGCTATTCTAAAGTAGTTAAACTCACAGCTTCGTCGTTAATAGAGAGAGAGCATCTCTCTCTTTCTCTCTCTCTCCCTCTTTCGATAATATCTCTTTCTCTCATCTCTCTCTCTCTCTCTTTCAAATAAATGCTATAATTCATTCATTCAAATAAACGTAATCTTACGCACTGCTATTTTATTTTACAGAAATTGCTTTTTAAGGACTACAACAAACGGCTGGTAGGGACTACACGACATTCCTCCAGGGTTAGTGACATCACAAAACCATAAAATTTACATAAACCCCGCCCCCTGAACACGATTTATAGATTATCATGACAGAATATGCTAATCAATGACTAGAAGATAACGACACATAAGCAACATAAATTCATCAACTATCCATTCAGAAATGTTGTCTACATGTTGTCACTTCTTCTTGAGTCTCTCCATCTTTCTGACTCCGGTCTGAACATAGAAGGCTAAACTTCAAATTTGAGGTAATCCAAGCTGCTGAATATATTAACATATAACAGCCCACGTTAATTATGTAAATGTGACAATGCAGTCTTACAACAATTCGTAACTATTTTGATATTCCAAGAGGTAGGTTAATAAATCGAACTTCAAACTTTGTACGAAATTGCACACTTGCAAAACAGCAAAATGTTCTTGTGCAATCAGGTTGGAAAGTGAATGCTTGTATCTATGCCAGATAGATGTTTAAATGTGTGCGAAATGTATAAGAAATCTATTCATAACTCATAACTTATGTGATGCATTCTCAATGTGGCCACAAGGGGCACTATTACTAGACCTTCTGTAGCCCCGCCCCCTTTCTGTCTTCCGGTTTTTATTTCCAAAGCATGAAGGGAGGATCCGACAGATTTTTGAATGAACCGCTCATTTTAAAATCTTCCCGGTCTACTGACATTTGTTCCACTTCAAACGTTACAATGCTCATGATAACTTTCGTTAACTCTACAATAAGTAAATCCACTTCACTAGCTAATTGGAGCTACCGCAAAAACTGAAGTTCAAACACAATATTCTAAAGATGGGTTCTATAGGGTCATAAATACAGTCAGTTATGTTTTTCAAGTCAAATACAGTAATGGCGGAGTGACAGTTTGAAGAGAATATCACTGAGCAAACAATCATAACAATAGGATTTACATATATATAACCCCTCAGGTCCTACTTGCCCTACTCTGTGCGGTCCTTGAACCCGGTTCTCCAGCGAGGGAGGCGGGCGCTCTTAACAAGGAGGCTAAAGACTTCAGTCTCTAATGACAGTCTACTATTACTAGCTGGCCTCCATTACGTATAGAAGCCTTAAAGGTATAGTACCAATAAACTTATTAATTTAAGAATTGGGGGAATTCTGGTGCAAAAAGGCCCGCTAAAGGCCCGTTCACACCAAGAACAAAGACTAAAAAGTTAACTGTAACAATAACTAGTGTCCAAATGCACAATAACGTTCAATTTATTATAAACATACTGCAGTTTTATTGTCCTGCCACTTTAAATGCTCAAGCTCTTTAGAGTCAGGTGGATTCTGATTGGCTGTCAATATTTGTATCATTCATCAGCTGAAAAAAATGTTATTCTTAAAGTGATTACAACGATATCGTTCCTCTCTGTCACTATCGTTATAATTGTGGTGTGAACTCTGCGACGTCAGAGTGAAACACACATAAACTAAAGCAGTACATCACCCACTGTCAAGTGCATGTGTGTGTAGCGCTGTAACGTTTACTGATCCCATTAGGATGACATCACTCCCATTTGCCACATGCCATAATGAATCATGGGATGCAGGAATGCCAATAGTTCATCCAGGGGAAAATTGAGGAGGAATGGGGTATAATTATCGACCTGGATTGCTACACACACACACACACACACACACACACACACACACACACACACACACACACGAAACTTTATAGGCCGGCCACATGGCAGTCAGCCATTACTGAGTTCAGACATAAAGAAATACTGTAACCAAGGAGTGACACCCACACCTGCACATACACATAGGTCGAATAAACAAATGTATTGAAATAAGGATAAAAAAGCGGGATTTGATTTTTAAAAAAAGTCTGAGCAAGCTTCAATAATCATGCTTACATAGAGAGAGAGAGAGATGAAGTATTATATGAAAGGATAAGCACAAGCACAATAAGGTCGATCCATCTTCCATTTTCCAAAACTGACTCATTAATTCAATGCACATCTGAGCACGCTCTTCTCAGGTGTTCGGCTTTCATTCGCTCGAATCCTGAGTCATGTCTGCAAAAGCAATTTCGATTTTTTTTTTAATCCCACGGGCTGTGACATGCGCCTAATGAGAGCAACCCAAAGCCCAATCATCTTATGCGATTCTATCCACACGTCTGTACCGTGCCGCCTAGATTATTCCTCTCTTATATAACTTAAACACAAGACTTATGATGCATCAGCTGGAGGACCAAAATCCCATCAGCTGTGACCTTATAAACTCCGAATCGAGGGCTCTGTTTTAGAGGGCAGGCCTGACATAAGGTTTGTGGGTTTTTTTGTAAGTTTGGTGATGATGCAATGGTGATATTCAAGAGACGGATTACAGAAACATCACAATGGGGATTTAGGTCTTATAGCGTGTGTGTGTGTGTGGATGGCAATTGATGTGCATGTCATAAAGACCTTTTTATAAAGGTCAGGACACATATGTGAGAATATCTGCAACCCAAATCAAGATAAAAACACTAAAGCGTTTTTAGCCAGTTTTTTTCAGTTGAGACGCTATATGTGTTATGATACGGAATATCCGCAGAACTGTTACTAGTATCTGATTTTGCAAATAGTTTGTTTCTGAATATAAAAAATGTTCACAAAATTTAACATACTTGCTCTATCACAAGTTTTGGTTGAAGAGATGTGCTTGTTGTTGTCATTTGTTGTCATTGTACAAGCTGGATGTGGCAATTGGTCAGTGTTGTATTTGTCCCGCCCCTCCTCCACTGTGATTGGACGGATGAGTAAAAAGTGACGAGCGCTGTTTTACCCAAAGTTGAACATTCTTCAACTCTCAGCGACTGGTAAAAAAACAATTTAAAAAAATGTGGCGCTTCCATTGAAAACAATTGGAAAAATACGCTAGACTTGGGAAAAAAAGGCGTTATGGTGGACACACGGCCTTAGGCTCTGAGCGTTTATTTCACGCTGAACACTAAGTGCTCAGTGTTTTTACTGGTTGACGAGAGTTGAAGAATGTTCAACTTTGGGTAAAACAGCACTCATTACTGTCACTTTTTACTCAGCCGTCCAATCACAGTGCAGGAGGGGCGGGACAAATACTAACCAACCATTACATTCTGCTTGTACAACGATAACAACAAGCACATCTCTTCATCCAAAACGAGTGCCAGAGCAAGTAAGTTGCATTGTGTCGACATTTTTACATTCAGAAGCAAACTATTTGCGACATCAGATAACAGTTCGGTGGATATTCCATATCGTAGTAGCCTACATATAGCGTCTCAACTGAAATGCAACTGAACTCAACCTTCTCAAATGCCCACAGCAAGACCGTTTTCAGCAGAGCACTGGCTAGCTTTGATGGACACATGGCCTTATACAGTAGGAGGCGCTATGACATCTTCTGAAAGAGTACAGAATCTTTGGATAAAAACACAGGCGAAAAAGAGGCAGAAACAAACAAGCGATAGAAGCATAGCTTTTGCACATGTAAAATAACGTGATTAAACAGCATATAAAACAAAACTGCCTAATATTACTGAATGTTGACCCAGGAAGATGTAGGACTGTGAAGCTTTGAGAGCTTTTGAAGAAGTCTTTGACAAAACACGATTTTCTCAGCTTTTTGTTCAAAATGTTTCTTTTTTTTTTTTTTTTACTTACCCACATTCAAGCGTTGATAAAAAACAAAAAACAATAATGTATGCATAAAGCTAGAATAAAAGCATAAAGCTTGTTCCAGTCAGGATATTCTCGATATTACAGCTCAAAATTGGGAAGATCGCGATTCAGATCAAGGATCGAGATTGTTTGTTAGAAGATCGTGATATGAAATTTTGGGAAGATCGCCCACCTCTAATTTGAATACAAAAAATGTGCACTATCCATTGATTGGGCAGCCAAATATCAACTGATATTGTTTTATTTTGTATTGTTACCAGGATTCTTCCACCAATGAATGTCTATGAGACTTGGACTAGCCTACTGAATAAGCATTTATTTTATTTTTTTAATTCAGACTGACTCACTAACGAGTAATTTATAGAGATTTGCGAATCGGTCTGATTGTTAAAAAATAATCTTCGTTAAAACCTTAATCAGACTCCACTATGACTTCTGATTAAAGTTGTCGAATATTTTCTATTTTGACTTTTAGTCTGGAAAATACAAATTTCAAGTTCCACTCATAAAAATAAAGTTTCTTTATTGGCATTTATGGTTCCATCAATAACTTTTAACATCCATGGAATGTTCACATAAGAACGGATCATTGAATGGTTCTTTGAGGAACCAAAAACCCCATTATTCTATGGCATCACTGAAAGAAAAATTAACGTTATGACCTTTATTTTAAATAGTGTACCGAGGACCTTCTATAGGAACTCACAGCACTATTTTAATACGGCTAAAGGCGTACTGTCATGTTAAATGGACAACATAATTGGGGTTTAAGCCGTGACAGTGATGCTCTTGGAGTGATGGTTTTGGCAGTGGAGCATCTGGGAATCCATCCAATGCACATTAATGCTGGCAACACGAACTGTGGATTTGTATGAGTTTAGAATTGCAGACATAAACAAATACAGATAGATTAAGCATCAAATCTAGTAGAGTTTCTCTGTTATCGGGGACCTGAAGGGTGGGGGCCCTCCACTTTGGGGCCAAAATACGCAGTCAGGCGTGCTTATGAGGGCATTTGTTACAGTTTGCTTAAATTTCATCCTCGAAATCAAGACAGTTAAAATTGATCTTTGAATGCAGCTATTGTTAAATGAGACATATAAATTAAACTCCAGCAGAGACAGAGAAACCGAGCGTGACGTCAATCAGGTGAAGCTTACCTGCGCGCGACCAGACCGCAGGCACGCCGCGAGCGCCGCGAGCACCAGCAGCAGAAGCCGCGAGCTCATCATGCGCGCACATCCAACTGTCTCTCTCTCTCTGTGTCAAACACACACACACACACACACAGTCGCTCTCAGCTGCAGCAAAGTTTATTCCAGAGGGGTTGAGTCACTTTGAACACCGCGCCAGCTGATCCCTTTTGACATTTAACGCCGTATCCGAAATCTCCAGTGTGGAAATAAAGTGTTCAAGTCAAAAATCGCATATTAATGATATACTTGAGAAAAAAAACCTCCACTTCAGTTTAAAATATCAGCTTTAAATATCCAAGCAAAATATGTCCAGTGTGCTGACTCCAGAAAATACCCATGCGTAACTATTCCAGCGCTGCAAGTGTGCAACTTTCCCTAGTAAGTAAGCAGCGGTTGTGCGCGTGCTATAGCGTGTTTCTCAGGTGCTTTAATGCCGCGCTGTGCACTTCGCTCTGGCTTCAGCCTTAAACAACAAACCCCGCCCCCCTGCGCTCTGATTGGCTCTCTGCCCGCTCGAGGCTGGACTGATGCTTCCATATAAGGCAAGTGATTAGGAACGATTCTGCATGTATGAGGGTGGCTCTTCATACATGACCTGACATTCTCAAACTGTGACTTTTATTTGAAGAAAAGGCAACAGTTTTCCCACAGCCACCTGTTCTGTCTTGTTTCACTAGAGGTTATAGCAAATAGTTGTGAACTGGGGAGTCACACTGCGTTGGACAATCCAGACTGATGATGGTGGTAACATATAGGCTAAATGCCTGAATCTCATGAAACCTGTCAAGAATGTGTCTGGGTTATATTTCACTACAAAATAATAAAAAAATGTTTATAATAATGTATTTTTCTTAAATAAAAATAATCTTATTTTAGGACCATTACAATTTTTTTTAATTATACATTTGTGACATTATTTTGAAAACAATTAAGCATGTTTCCTTCCCAAATTCTCATTACTATAATCTGAAAATGTCTCATCTCACACACACACAAAGTGATATATAATTTCATTTGTAAAGTTTTTACAAAAAGAGTGTTTTTGCACCATTCAAATTTGTTGTAGCCTACTTCATTTAATGCTGATTTAAAAAAAAAAAAAAAAGCAATAATTGTGACATAATTTTATACTTTGTTTTGAGACAATTAATTTCATGAAAATAATGTCACAAAACCAAATCTTAAATGGGTCTAAAACCGGATTCATTTTCTTTATGAAAGAGTATTTTCTTTTAATTTGGGGTGAAATATTATCTTAAAAATGAACTAATATATATATATATATATATATATATATATATATATATATATATATATATATATATATATATATATATATATATATAAAATAAAATATAAATATGAAATAAAAAATGAATATTATTACTACTAATAATACTAATAAAATAAAAGCTAATAATAACTTAATACTAATAATTATTATAATTATTATTATTATTATCAGGCTAGTATTAATAATAATGATAACAATACTATTATTTTTAATTTTTCATATTTAATTAATCAAAGACATATAGATATGCATAGGTATGCATATATCATTTGATTTTGAAATATGACTCATACCCAATTTTGTCAAGCTTTGTGAGAATCGTCCAATAAGATCCTGTGAAAACATTAGTTTGATGATGTGTGTTACCATTTATATCTATTGAGATATAAACATTGCCTAATAGAGAAGCGAAAAAGTGAAATGAATCAGCAAATCAACCGATTTCACAAGTTTTTTTTTTGTTTCGGGATTTCCAGTTTTGAAAGATGACATCATAAAAAATGAAGTCATCTCCTGAGTGACCAAAGGCCCGATCACACCAAGATCAATAACCATAACTATATTAGCACACATTATCATTCTGAAATCCTGCACCCATCTCACTGTATGCACAGAGTTTGCCAGCTTTTCCGATTTTAGGGAATATTGTACATCACATATCCCGGGAGGTCAGAGGTCACTGGGACACGGTGACCCCCCCCATTGCTGCAGCAGCAGGAAGCGACACGTTTGAGCGTCTCTAGGGGGTTATTTATAAACCTGCTGACCTTTTCTGTCCGCATGCAGCGAGTGATTGACATGACACACGTTATTGTGAGCTGCAGGAGTTACTGATCACCTGAACTGACACAAAAACTACAGTTACAATGGACAGATCAAGTGCAGCGCGATTCAGACATGAGAGAGACGGAGGAGAAGAGAAACAACAGAGAAACATGTTTATTTACACATGCCGTTTGTGTTGTTCTATTGCTTGCCCTTGTGAAAAAGAAGTGTGCTTAATCGTATTGAATGTCTACTTGTAGTACACTTTGCACATTCAAATACTTCAAATCTGACAAAGTATATTTAAAAAAAAAAACTGTATTGCAAATAATATAATATCAATGAAATAAAAGGCTACTTAAGTGTACTTAAAGAATACACTCATGACTATACTTGGTAACACTTTACTTTACAGTGTCCTTGTTACATGTGTTACCTATAGTAATAACAGTAAATTATGCACAATTAACTAAGTTAATTAACTAAGTAACTAAGTTACTATGTAACTAACACTAAACCAAACTAAATCTAACCCTAACCTGATCTACTTAATTATTATATAGGCCTAATGTATAAATATATAATTACACTGTAACAAGGACACCTTAAAATAAAGTGTAACCCTGTTTCGTAACACACTTAAGCACACTTTTAAAAAGTGCAGTTTGTAATAATGTCAACTTTAAAGTGTTCCTTTAAAGCACATTTTAAATCGTTTTAATAATATTTTGTGTTTTAAAGCAGTACACTTGTTTTTATGTGTTTACTTACATAACATATTAATTTAATGTTACGTTTAAAGTTAATATATTTTAAATTACAACTTCATAACTTCAAAGGTGTAATTACAAATATATTTCAATCAAGTTTCAATGGAAATAACATTAAAGTTTATTTTAGTTTAGCATAAATGCTTGTCAGTGCCTTCAGCAGTAACAATAAGACAATAGGCATAGTTATGAAATTACATATAAAGATGTACTTAAGTCCTAGATCTTACTTAAATGGGTGAAAAAGTAATGTTAAGTGCAACTAACTGCATTTAATATACATTTAAACTACAATATAGTTTCATTTAATTGTAAATAACATGCAATTATGTGTCCAAAAATATTCAGTTTATTATTTCTGTATAAGTATACTTTTTAAAAGTATGCTGAAGTGTACGTCTTTTTCACAAGGGTGAGAAAAACGGGCCGTTTACACGACACAGTTTTCAACTAAAAACAGAAAACTTTTTATGTGTTTTGGCCGTTCATTTACATGACAATGGAGTTTTCGGGGCCTGAAAATGCTAACTTTTGAAAATGGGCTTCAAAGTGCAAGTTTTTGAAAAACGATACCGTTATCATCTTTGTGTAAACTAAAAAAATGTGAATTTGTGAAAACAGTGACATCATGCGCATGTGTATCACATGTTTAGTCTATAGGCCCGTAGTGTTTCTTTACAAAGTGACATCGCCATCTACTGGCCTGGCATGAATAATACAGCGTTTTAGTCGTTTTCACGGATCCGTGTGAAACGGGGATCGTTTTGACAATGTTGTCGTCTGTACGTTAAAAATGCAAAGAAAAAACCTTTCCGTTTTTATACATCGCTGTCATGTAAACGTACCCTAAAACATGACCACAAAATCTGTGCTGAAGGCAATTTGCCTAGCTGGAGAGAAACTTGACCTTGACTTCACCTCTGACCTCAGGTGACCTTTACTGGGTTATTGTCACTGAGGGATTACAGTATTGCTGTAAAGTGTACTGTAAAGTTGTATATAGTCATGCAAAAACAAATATAAGGTGATGTCATAAAGATAAAAACATCTGAAAAACAGTCTTAGTCACTTGTGACGCAATGTCAGAGTGTTCTAGTGTCTGTGCAGACAGTCAGACCTGGTGTGTGTGTCACTGCTCTCGGTGCAGATTATGTCCTGTCTGGTTGTCTGATTTGATTGATAAAGCCAATTTTCATCCTCCATTAGATTGCCAGCCAAAATTCCTGAATTCAGCGTGCAGGCTTTGAAGAACGGCTCCCGCCCCTCCCTGACCGCCCTCCACCCCGCCATCGGCCGTTTCTGCCTTTCCTTCTGTCTCAACAGAGGTCACTGGAAGAATCCAAGTTTTTCAAGGAATTTTTCAGTGAAATCCAATCTGACAGCAGAGGGAGGGTCTGCCACAGAGCACAGATGCTTGAATAAGGCAGGATTGAGGACACAAATGTAACATTTATAGTTAATATATCATAATGAATACAACAAAGCACTATTAAAATAAAATTAATTATGAATGCATAACCAAATTTATTACAAAAATATTATATGAAATGTGAGTGGAGTTTTACCACTGCAGGTCCTTTCTTCAATGTGAATTCATATTTTTTTTCGGCAGGCAGAAATCTTAGATTAAATAATAATAATATTGTTGATGTTATTAAATATAAAGATAATAATAGTAATATTTTATATTTGTATTTAACAACAACAATATTAGAAATAATATTAATTATAATTGTTATTATTAAATGATAAATATAATAATAATGTTATATATTTTATTTAAACAATACTACTTCTACTACTAATATTATACATTATTATTATGATTTATTTATTCTTGTTGTTGTTGTTAAACAACAAGATAGCTATAATTATAATAATAATCATTATACATTTTTATTGTTGTTATATTTTTATCTAATAGTAATAACAATAATAATAATAATAGTAAATTATAATTATGATTGTTGGTTTTATTCAATTAAAAAGATAATAATAATATTATTAATAATAATATTGTTATATTTTAACAACAACCCTCAATAATAGTAATAATAATAATAATGATTATACAATTAAATACTATAATAATAATATGTTAGTATAGTTGCTAAATAAAATAAAATAAATATTTACTAAACTAAACTAATAAATATATATATATATAATTTTTTTTCTTTTTCTGAAAGATAAAAAAACTGGTGGGGAATTTCAGGCTTGATCTCCTGATTGTCTGGGAGTTTTGGCTGAACAATGGCGAGCTCATGGCCTCCTTGCTGTGAAGTTCGCTCTGCTTTCGTTCTCAACCCACTTCTTTTAAAACTGAAGGGTGGCAGGGGGAGCGGAGGGAGGGAGGGGGCCTGTCGAGAGAAACGGCAAAACAGACGGGTGGGAGCGAGTGGGGGGGGGGGCATCTGTTTGTGCATTGTATGTGTTTTCCCGAGTCAACAGCAGAGGAAATGAATGCAGCAGCTAAATATACAAACATCACAATGAGCTAGCGAATAGCAGCTGCACGCGGGAAGACTAATGCAATGAGTATAATAGCAGATGAAGACAGCCAGCGGATATGAGGATCTGGTAACGAGTGCGAACAGATAGATAGACGGATGGATAGTTTGATGATGTTGAACTGGAGGTCAAGGAGAGAGTGGAGAGCCAGGTGAATGAAACGCTATGCGATCGGTTGCTAACAGTGACACTGTGTTTAGGTGTTTGTATGTGATCATCATAGCAGCAGGTCATAAGGGAATCACCGTTCCAGGCTGAAGGAGAAAACAGGAAGCTGTGCTGATGGTTTTTTTCCTCTAACTAATGTTAATGTGGACCTGAGGTTCTGGACTCGACCCAGTGGTCATAGAAAGCCACAGAAAGCCTCACTGTATTCCTCACGCCCTGACCTGGACAGAATCATTACCATTGCAGCTGTCTGCAAGAAAACATCCATAATTAGTAATTTACTCAATTGCTTTCTCTCCTTATATTTACCAATCTGCCCTTTTAGTTATTTATTGCTCTACCAAAGCCTGAAGTGTTAGATGTTGCAGTAGAAAATCCAAAATCAGAAATGCACAACGCAGAATGAACATTGAACACAGTATTTAATAATCATGGAAGGGTGATACAAAAACACGACAAACGTAACTTCAATACAAGACAAAGAACAGAGGAGAACTCAGGGCTTAAATACACAGGATGATGATTAATAGAAACAAGAACAGGTGAGGATAATTCAAAAACCATAGTAACAAACGAGAACTCAGGCAGTGACAATGACAAAGAAACTAAACAAGACAATGAAACATGACAGTAGCTCCTGCTTCAGGAAGGTTTGTCCTTGCGCTGATGAATGTCTGAGGATGAAGGGAGGGCGGAAGCTTTGGAGTAAAACACCACAGAGACAATGATCCTAGGAACCAGGGAGGCGAAGAAGCTTGGAGGAGTCATGGCAGAGACAGGAGGATAATACAAAGCCCAGCCAAGATGAGGGCCCACAGAGGGGTTGACAGAGGGAGGAGCCATGGAGGAGAATTTGCTGACGACACCCAGGGGACGACTGATGGAAATGAAGGCGATGGAAATGGAGCCCAGGGGGCAGATGGAGGGCTTATGGGACCGGGCAACACTGATGGTCCTGGAGGCCGAGGCGGAGCCGCAGCGATGAGAGGCCGAGGTGAAGCCTGGGTGCCTAAGGACTGAGGACCAAGGTGGAGCCGGAGGGACTGAGAACCAAGGTGGAGCTGAAGGGACTGAGGAGCAAGGTGGAGCCGGGGGAATGAGGACCAAGGTGGAGCCGGAGGGACTGAGAACCAAGGTGGAGCCGCAGGGACTGAGGACCAAGGTGAAGCCTGTGGGACTGAGGACCAAGGTGGAGCCGGAGGGAAAGACAAAAGTTTCAGGGCCCCCAGCAACATCTAAACATGCAATATATCAAAAGAAAGAACCGACCCACTGCTTTATTCTAGCTTCATACATTCCTTTTTTTATTAACACTTGAATGACGCCTATCACCATATACATATAAGCTCCTTCAGTATTATCAGCAGCTATTGCGTTTCTCAGGAGCTAAGTAAATGGTGAAATTCGGCAGGCAAACAACATCATCTCACAAGGAATCGTGCAATCGGGAATTTAGCAAGAGGAATTCGTTCCCCACAAGGATTTCACCTCAGATTCATCTTAAACTTGAACACGAGATTTGCCGCATTGATCATAAGTTGCCTGATTTGGAAGTGACCTCAGTCTACATTGCTGCTCGCATCGCTGCATTATTGACACAGGACTCGACGTGATTCGTTCTCCATTCATCTCTGAAAGTCTTCACAAAGCTAAGCTAAGTCCTTTTTTAATGCTCATTGCTAAAATCTATCAGGGTATTGGCAACATGCTTGTTGCTAATACTATACGTGTGACTTGGGCTTATCTAACTTAGTCGTTTTCATTAAAATGCTCTTGCTAGGCTTATGCGATCATATTGGCTATGTGCGTTACTATGTGTTGTCATTGGCAAATGATTGCGTTGAACATGCTGTGTTTTAGCACTATGCAGCACAGATTCAAGCAGCTGCTTGATATGAATTAACAATTCATGATGCAAACGGAATAATTCTGCTGTGACAGCTTTAAAAAAGACATAGTAAACAGTCACAATTCAGTTGAGTCACTTCAGCGTTATCGGACACGCTTGTATCTAGTTCTTGGAAACACGGCGTTCTTAAAGCTACAGTGTATTGTATACCGCGATTTTAATGTATTGTTTTTTTTAAGGGCTTGCATCTTTATAGGCTGAAATTCAACATGGTGGTATATATACAGCTTAAGCTGTATATAAAAAAATAAAATAAAAAAAATTATTATTGAAACACTGCTTGTTCTAAGGCTATCTAGTGGCTATTAAAAACTGCTTGCTTTAAAAGCTGTTAGTTGCTATTGGTAACATGGTTGTTTGACTTTCAAGGTTTTTTAGCCCAGTCGTTATTTGGAACATGGCTTTGTTTTAGGCTTATACCTGGTGTCATTGTCACATGCTGTGCTAAGCTTATCAGGCATCAGTAATATGCTGTCATTTCAGCAACATTGCTATCAGTACTGTATGGTGGTTGCTAGTACAATGTTATCGATTATATGCTTGTTACTTCGGCTTCTATTTTGCGCATACTGTCCTCAGCAACATGCTGTAGTAATCAAGTGTTGTTTATGCTATCTGGTTGCATTGGAAAAATGCCTGTTCTTTATTCTATCTGATTATTACAACATAATGTGTTAAAGTTACCACATGCTTGTGGCTAAAGCTATCTAGATATCGGTAACATACTTGTGCAAAATACACAGTACATTCACCCTAGAGGTCTGGTATTCAACACTAACAACATCGTAGCTTGATGGTCCTGTGAAGGAGTGTGGAATCATGGGAGTCGTCATCTTCACCTCCACAGCCGATGGAATCCGTAGGACGGGAGCAGAAATCACGTTAATGATGAGGAAGCACACTGTATTTCATTGCTTAGCTGCGTACTGCATCTGACTCAGAGCTAGAGGGTGTATGCTTCTCCGACCGGACTACACTAGTTTTAATACTAGTCCTATGGTAACATGCTAGTTGTATCAGTTTTCTTGCCGCTAGTCGAAGCTATTGCTGTAGGGTGTATGCTTCCCCTGCCAAACTACACTAGTTTTAGCAATAGTTCCGCGATTATACAACATGCTTGTTGTATCAGATTTTGCTGCCGCTAGGGGTGTAAGCTTCCCCCAATAGATCCCATACAATTGTTAAATTGGCTACAGCAACACGCTTGTTGCCATGTGTCCGTGCTTGCTCCAGCTTGGGGTGATGCTTCCCCCATAAGATTGGATCTATAGTGCTCAACATATGCCTCTAACATCAGGATGTAACCATTCTATCAGCCTCAGTCGTGGTGGGGGTAGTGTGTAAAAAATATAATAACAATATATATATATACAGGCCATGCAGAATTATTAGGCACGTTGATTTTCTGATCATATTTTATTCCCAGGAACATTTTGCCAATTCCAAACCATATTAATCTTAATAACTACTATTAATTTTGTACTTAATCATTTATAAGTGATATATAATTGTTCATGAAGGCTGGAAATGAAAAATGCCTTATTTTCAGGTGTGCAGAATTAAGTTTAAGTTTTGTGAGTTTATTTTTAGTCCATCTCCTACCCTGAAGTCCGTTTTGCAGAGATGGACTAAAAATTAACTCACAAAACTTATTAAAACGTATTCTGGAAGATGAATTCTTCAAATAGTGGTAGAAGAGGATGTGGTGCTGGTCCTTCAAGAGTCACTCTCAATCTGTCTGTCTATAAAGCCTATAAAAAAACAGTCAGCTTGTGATTCTTATTAAGAGGGGGGTAATTTTTTAGGATTCTTTGCCTAACCTAAGTCTCTGAGACCCTGACACCTTGCACTTCTGGAGACTCCAGGTTGGTTGCAGCTCTGGAAAATGGTGGCGCTGAAGACTAAAGGGTTCCTGATGGTTTCACACTTAATTCTTCACCTTAATTCTTCATTCTTTTGCAGTTAACATGTGTTTTTTCTTCTCCACCTGTATTTGTCTGACCCTGCTGACCCAATGAGCATTTCACTGTCCAATGGTCATGCCTTAACTGCAATCTCTAGTATTGCATTAGTATTGCATTCTTCTCATGGGGATTTAATAATTTTTGACTTTTCAGTCTGAGTTAAATCTCTTTTTTGGCTTATTTTATCTGTAAAAGAAAACTTGCCTAATAATTCTGCACACCTGAAAATAAGACATTTTTTATTTCCAGCCTTCATGAACAATTATATATCACTTATATATGATTAAATACAAAATTAATAGTAGTTATTAAGATTAATATGGTTTGGAATTGGCAAAATGTTCCTGGAAATAAAATATGATCAGAAAATCAACGTGCCTAATAATTCTGCAAACACTGTATATATATATTTATTTATTATTATTATTATTATTATTATATATATATATATATATATATATATATATATATATATATATATATATATATATATATATATATATGTGTATATATATGTGTATATATATTTTTTTTTCTCTTTTCTACAGACGTAAACTACAACCAAGTATAACAAGGTTATGACGTCATTGACAGGTGACAGTGTACGCAGTGCACGTCAACAAATAACTTGTCTAGTGATTGGAATTTATTCAAATCTACATATTTGCGACTAAATATATCCAAGCATCAGCATCACGCTTGTTACATTAAACCATCCAGCTGTATTAATGACATGTGTTGTTAATTCTGTGTGAACCAGAAGTTTCCACCAGGATTACTTCAGTATTGTGTACTTCAGTACTTATTTCCAATGAAAAGATAATTGAAAAATGAAATCTCCATCTCTCATCTCTAGCTCACAGGTGTCACTCAAGAAACTGGAACTGGACTGCGGATATACAACAAGCAAGCAGCTGATTCATTTCGATATCTCAATTTTCACTTCTTCATTTCAGGTGGTATGTCATTCATTGCAATATGCATGTTTACGGCTAAACATTTCGGGTATGCTTGTTGCTATGGCTTATGTGGGTATTGGCAACATACTTGTTTAGGCCATCTAGGTAAGGGCAACATACTTGTTGCTTAAAGCGTTCTGGTATTGTTGGTAGCATGCTGTTGCTCAAGCTTTTCAGGTATTGGCAACATGCTTGTTGCCTTGGCTCACTCAGGTAACTACAAAAGCATCCAGATTGCGCTGTCAGTTGGGTTGGGGGATATTGGCATATGGTTTTGTTTTGGGGGGTTATTGCTGCTCTCCCTGCTCTTATCCATACTAGGCTGCATGGATGCGCAGGGACCGGAACCATACCACCAATCCAAACTGTATGCTAATTGTCAATCTTATTTGAAGGTAGTGGTCCTGACAGAACAATGAGTTGCTGGCGCTTCTTCAGCACTTTTCTTGTTTGATTAAACATTCAATATTTTACATGTCGTTAAGACGTTCCTTCCTGTTTAAGTGGTTGGTTCTGGTCAAATTTAAGTTGCAAAGTGGACCAGACTTTATGATAATTGCCCAAAAACTCTCTAGATGAAGTGAAGCTTCACTTCCTTTCACTATCTAAATTAAAACAAAACTCTTATCAATTAATGTTCCACCCATATGCTGTCCACCCTTTATCTAAATGTCCCTATTGGTCATATAAACAGATTAATTGTGATAATTGATGGCCTTTCCATGCCAATGCTGTTTTTAGTATTACACCCACAGTATTAGTACCAGAATACTATTACAATTTCCACTCTCAAATATTTATGCAGGCCCTATAAATAAATACAGCCCTCATTAGCTTCCTCTTTTGAAACAGAAACGTAATGTCATTTTCCACAGAGTGACCTCACAGTGTTGGTCATCTAGGGGTGAATCTCCTCTGTTGCTGTCCTGCCTCAGATAACATCCAGTCTCTGGCTACGTTACATGCACATTCTTACCCCGATTATGCTTAATAAGCCGACAATGCACGTGGTGATGTAAACGTGTAAACCCGTAAAATCATAAACAATTTCAGCATAAACCGATAGGCACAGCTAGATTTTTGACCCTTAACCCGATTTCTCCCAGCATGTAAACGCATTAACCTGCATTAAGTTGAATGAACTTTGTTTGATATTGCAGTCTTGTATATTGGTAAAGCCTGGAGGTGTAGTTTAATCTTCTATTAGCAATCTCTTGTTTCATTGAGGTTTGGAAAGTTTGGCAACATTAAGGTCAAATTTCAAGGATATCTTTAAATTAGTGGTTTGTAATCCTTGATTAAACCAAAGCCAACATGAAATCTACTCCTCTGATAAAGGACACTCCAGCCTCTGTTCTAGCTTGAGCTTGTCATATCAGATTTCTCACATCTTCATTTCTGGCTTTCCGCCACTTCGGCCATTGCATGAACAGGCAGCAAACCTCTGGCAATCAAATGGTGCTTGTTTGTACACACACACAGACACACACAAATCAGATAAAAAAAGATACAGGTTGAGTTACACTAATGTAGATCTCTTTCACCTGGACTTCTGAAATTCACTTTCGAATGCTTAATGCAAGATGATTCAAGACTCAAATTGGGATTATATTCTCTGAGTCTAACGCTTCAGTCTTTGGGGAGTTCATGAACCTGGTGTTAGTTCAGAATTATATTGGAACGAGTGCATCAAAATCATTCAAATGGACAAACAGATCAATCTGGATTTAAAGGTGAATTACTTAAGTGTAAAAAAAAAAAAAAAGATAATTGTGAGATATATTTGAACTCTTTCCCCAACAGTGTTTTTTTTTTAGTTGCCAGTGTCCGCCAGCATTTTTGACAATTTTCACAAATTTTTTATAGCCCCCAGAATATCTGAACATGCAATATATTAAAAGAAGCCCCCTGCTTTTAAACAAACAAACTAAAGTTTTATTCTAGCTTCATGCATTCTTTTTTTTAAATCTTTTTTATAAGTTTCATAAAAAAGCAAAATTTTAAACAAAAAAATTCAAAGACTAAATCGCTTTTATTGCTTGTTTCTGATTCTTTTTTTTTTAACCAGAGATTCAGTACTCTTTCAGAAGTTGCGTAATAGCGCCCCCTACCATATAACAGTGAAAACACGGAAAGACGGAAAATTCCGGAAATAGTTAAATAAGAAATAAAGTTTCAATTGTGAGATATAAAGTTGCAATTGTTAACTGGTAATTTACAAGAATGTTGAAAATGTGAGATATGAAGTTGGTAATGCTGAGACATAAATTATGAGAAAAGTTGAGGTACCGTAATTATTGATCGGTAATTGTTAATCGCAATTATAAGATATAGTTGCAACTGTATGACAAAGTTACAATTATAAGAAAAATAATTTACAAGAAATTACAAGAAATAAAGTTGAAATTGCAAAAATAAGTAACAATTATGAGGAAAAAGTCGCAACTGTGAGGTACTGGCACAATTGCGACATATAAAGGCAAAATGATGAGAATTAAATCACAATTGATAGATATAATTGGCACCTGTAATATATAAAGTCGCAATTATAAGAAAAAGTCGCATTTACAAGAAATAATGTTGTAAAATTGTGAGATATGAAGGCAAGAGGTTGCGATTATGTCATGTAAAGTCGCAAAGTCAGTTAAAAGAAATAGTCAATTATCTTCTTATTTATGTTCTGAGGAAACAGACTTCCACTGTTCCCTGCAGTGTATATTTGACAGTAAATGGAAGAGTTAATGGGTTAGTCACTTACTTAGTTACTTAGTAAACTCTTGCTGAATTCGTGGATGAACGTTTGTCATGCAAGTTTGGAAGGTTACATTGCTTTGCATGAGGAAATGGTGTCAGGTTCTTGATGAATAGGCAAACCAAGGTGTGTTTTCTGTGAGTGAGGGGTTGGTCTTACCGTAGGAGCCGGGGCCACTGTTAAAGCAATTGTCCCAGAGGTATGTTCACAGCTAATGGGAGGGCAACCGCAAATATTCAGGGGTCAGATCTGTACACACACTCTCTACTCAAGTGAGAACACAGGTAGATGATAATTGAACAAATTGAGAGGGCAGAGTAAGCTATGTAATCAGATCTCAAGGGTACGCCCAGGTAAAGAGGCAATTATTGGTCAAATTACGAGCCGAAGCTGGTCCAAGTTGAAGTTTATGGCTAAGGTTAGCCTCAGGGTCACAGGCTTTCTTGCAGAGATAATGGTGGCTGATTGGATGAGAAGTGGAAACTCAGGCAGGCTGTAATTCAGCACTGTTGAAACCTGCTGTCAATGAAACTCAGTCCAAACCTCACATACCAACAATATGAGTTTGACAAAACATTTTGGACTCAAAATGGTATTATATCTGGAATTTTTCGAAAATAGCTTGGGCACACATAGATAAAGCAACCTTGGGAGATTCATGGCACTTTTATATTCCTTAAAACAGAATGCAAAATTTGTATTTTTATATGCAGATCTCATTACAACGGTTTTATAAACTTTTAACCATGTCGGCATTTCAACGCTATCTCACGAACAATTCGCACAAATGTCTAAACCCCAGTGATGGGTAGGTTTAGGGGCGGGGTCAGGGGTAGGTCATTCGTACGAATTCATACGAATTGGCCAACTCGTAAAATATGTACGATTTAGCAAAAAATCGTACGAATTCGGCCAAGTGAGGTCATAGCCACCTCGTAAAATATGTACGAATTGCTGGAAGATCGGGCATTTCTACCACAGCAAAAAAAGAAGAAAAAAGTGCTTCAAAAAAGCTTCTTGTTTATCAAAAAGAAGAAGAGAAAGGAATATAGACATCACGTGTGAAGAAAACAAAGAAATATCAAGGTAAATATCAATATCAATCTATGCAAAATTTGTGAAATACTAACTTTTTTACACTATACCGTCACTTATCTTAAGAAATGACAGAATTCTTCTGTGATGTATGTTGGAAATTAGTGGACAATTAAGTGAACTAGTGAGAGTGTGAGAAATGTTGAGGTCAAAAGCGCCTATAGTTGAAGAAAACTCCCATATATCTTCATAATGAAGATTTATTGTAATAACCAACTGTTTGTCAAAGCAGGTGGACAAATTAACCAGTCAACTCCCAACTTAACCCAGGAACCCAAACATTCCAGCGCATTCATCTGAGGATGGCGTTCTGGAATTCTGTGGGAAAGAAGAAAAAAGTCACTATTTAATATCTCAACTGTTTGTCTTAGAGAGTATGCTTTTTTGATTTGTTTGGCAGACGTAAGACAAAAGTGGAAGTATGAACATGTACGATTCAGAATTGTAGAATTCATACGTAATTTATATCGTCCCCACCCTGAACCGTTTTGGATGAAGGTTTTAACTCTCACAGGTGGCTGCGTGTTGGAGGCATGTGTGACTTAAGATCTGAGAGGTGTGTTTTAAGGTTCTGGGGAAATTCCCAGAGCTCGGAGGGTCTTTCTCTCTCAAATCATGAAAACTCTGGGAGCATCCGTTCCACTGTTCTCTCCTTTCCTGCTCCAAGTCATCAGAGGTTGAATAAAATGGTACCTGGGGGAATACAGGGACTTTGGCCGCCCTCACTCATTCTAAAACACACACACACACCTCAGTCTTTCCCTTGTTCTCATATACTGTCCTCCTGTCATAAATATTGTACAGTCAAAGAGGAAGACCTGCCCTAACAGTCCCAGAACTCCTCTGTAGGGCCCACAGGTCAGCGCTCGTTGCTTAAACATGTTTGTCTGTGTGCTAACCAGCCCATAATCACACATACTGTGAAAGTGTGCGTGTACGTAAATATTTCTCACACTGCAACAGAGAATGTCATCAGCCTTTTACATTAGGGGACCTATTTTAACGATCTGAAACGCAAGCAACTTTGTGGGCGGATCTTGGGTGCTGTTGCTATTATACCGGCGGGATAAATGACTCTTGCGCCCGACGCAAATCTAAAATGGGTTGGTCTGAAGTAGCTTCATTATTCATAGGTGTGGTTTGGGCGTAACGTGAAATAAACCAATCAGAGCATCATGTCACATTCCCTTTAAAAACAGGCGCGCTTGTTCCATGGCGCCCTTAAAATAGCATCTGAACGCGCCACTGACTTTAGACTAGGTTTTTCCTGGTCAGTGGCAGAAAGGTTTTCTGGAACTGCAAAACAGCACCAGGGAACGTTTGCGCCGGAACACGCCTCCTCTTTCGCTGAACCGCCCCCAGGAGCGCAAGTTCATTCCCTAATTTACCGACGGACGTCTGTCGAGGGAAAAGTCCGCTGTGCGTCGGGTGCAAAATAGTAATGATACATGCGTTGGTGTATAAAGTCAATTGCGCGGGGTGCAAGATAGGGCCCTAGGAGTCTTCAAATAAAAGTAACAGTTAGTGTAGTCACTGATGTTACAATAGATTTCAGACAAGTTTAACTGACAACTTTAGCCATTTCATCGACTTGACCTGTCTCCAACAAGCAGTTAACAGCAAAAGATATTGCTAGAGGAAATAAAGTCGCAATAGCAAAATATAAAGTTGCAATTTTGTATTAAATTAAGTCATTGTGAGATATGAAGTTGCGATTACAAAAATAGTCAACTGTGAGAAAACTTTGATATGTCACATTATGAAAAATATAGTAGAAATAGTGAAATGTATACTTGTAATTATGAGAAACGAAGTTATAATTGTGATATGAAGTCGCAAGTCAGTTTTTCTTGCAAAAAGTTGCAATTTTAAGATATATTATAAAGTCGCAATTACAAGAAAGTCATAAATGTGAAGTTGCAATTGTAAAATGTAAAGACAATAGTGAGATATAAAGTCGCAATTACAAGAAATAAATTTGCAATTATAAGAAATTAAGTTGCAAACATTAGACAGTTGTAATTACAAGAAATAATATTGCCTTTATGAGAAATTAAGTCACAATTTTAAGATATAGACGCAATTACACAAAATAGTCATAACTGTGAGATATGAAGTCACAATTGTAAGATGTGAAGTAATTGTATTGTAATTACAAGAAATAAAGTTGCAATTATGAGAAATTAAGTCACAATTCTAAAATAAAGTTGCAATTACACAAAATAGTCATAATTATGAGATATGAAGTCACAATTACAAGAAATAAAGTTGCAATTATGATAAATTAAGTCAATTCTAAGATACAGTTGCAGTTACAAGAAATAAAGTTGCAATTATGAGAAATTAAGTCACAATTGTAAGATATAAAGTTGTAATTACAAGAAATAAAGTTGCAATTACACTGTAAAAAATTATATGATCAATAAGTTATGACAACAGATGTTTTTACATTGCAATAACTCACCAATATATATTTTTATTTTTTAAGTCAGTTTAATGTAAGTTGAAATGACTTAAACATCCAAGTTGAATGTACTTAAAAATTTAAGACAGCAACTTTTTTTTTTGTACAGTGTATGAGAAATTAAGTCACAACTGTAATATATAAAGATATAAAGATCATTTTCAGTGTTCGGTGTCATTGAATATCTCTTTACCAGTCTCAGGCTTCTTCAAGAGTGTCTTTCCTACAGGAATGAACTCATTTATTCAGTTTATACTGTGCTTGATGGCTCTTTTCTTTAATGTGGGGGCAGGAGGTAATAGCCGAGTGTGTTCAGCAATTAGTACAGATGTGCTTTCCGTTGTTAAAGTTAATTAATGGCTGGAAGAATGAACACCTGCCTCACACACACACACACACACACACACACACACACACACACACACACACACACACACACACACACACACACACACACACACACAATCTTTTACCAATGCACCCTCACCTCTAGCCTTCACACCCTACAGCCTTTTTCCGTGTGTGTGTGTGCGTGTGCGCATGCGTGTGTGTCAGATTGGTGTGTGACAGATCCTTATGTTTTCAAGCCTATTTGTGTATTTTTTAAAAACAGTGACTTGCGCAATTTCTTTTTTAGCTCACTTTTAACTGATTTTTTAAATTCTTTGTCTATCAGCATTTCCCATTAAAAATAAAACTACAATCTAGACTATAATATTTGACTATACTGTTCAAGTATATATTTTTTTTCTTATGTTTTTATGTTTTATTTTTTGTCTATTTATTGTAGAGTTGCAAATCAATTGTCATATATAGGGAGCATGATTAATTGTGCTAATGTTTTTATTGTATTATTTCTTTTTTACATCAGTTTATAATTTATCATCATACTAAATTAATGTGTTAAACTGACATCCTTATTTTTCTATTATTTGTTATACCTATATAGAATGTTTTTATTGTGGTGTTTTTATAAATACATTAATTTGACAGCCCTGTTTGTTTTATATTTACATAATTTGTATTGCATTATTATTTTTTACACCCATTCTATTCTATTCTATTCTATTCTATTCTATTCTATTCTTTGCCAGGAGTCCAGAGATTGTACACAGGAAATGTGTCTTCTATCTCTGGTCTTATATAAAAAGAAAGAAAGAAAGAAAATGTATTCTCTTAAAAATGTTCTTCTTTCATTTAGAGTCACCCACTGATAAATAAAGCATGAACAGGAAGTTTGGTTATACATTCTTATTCAGAAAATGAAGATTTTGCCAAATCAACTAAATATAGCTTGCGTTCTCGTTTCCAGTGGGTATTTACTGTCAAAAGGGAACAAAGATGGTGTGGCGTTGGCTTTAGTGACAGCACCACCCAGATCACACAGGAAGTGTGGTTTTGTCCAGGCAGAAAATGAAGAACTGGAGTTATTCTGGTTCACACTGAGAAAAAAATGTTGAGTAAAAAAAGGTGTGAACGTGTGTCAAGGGTGTGAAGAGACTATTTAGGGTCTTGTGTGTGTGTGTGTTTGTGGGTTGGTGACTATAAGTGTGTCAGTTCTGTATGTCTTTACGAATGTCACTGTCTTATCATATACGTTGTGCATGTTTCCATGACAAAAGTCCCCTGTACAGATGCTATTGACGAATGAGTTTAAATCAAGTCTTTATTTCCATCTTCGCATGATGTTCCAGATTCAAACAAGCAAGTGTAAGAAGATATATATGGAGCAGATCACAATGACACATGGCTATTTACGTGTGGTAGAACTAGGAGTCAGATATGTGTGATGCAGTAGGCAGGGTGGTGACTAGTTAGTAACCCTCATTCTGCATTTATATGAAATCCCCAGCAACAAGAAATACCCACTGCTTATTTATTAACCCTAACTCAAACCCCTACATCTGCCTTCACTCCTAAAGCAAACTAAAAACCTCTCCTACTTTAGTTCACCTAACATGATGCAAGCTTCAATATACCACTTAAAGTGTGGTCGAATTTCTGTGAACTTTTGCAGGCAAAGACGTCCACGTCGTAAAACACAGCTTACGCACACTAAAAATGAGTTCTTGAAGTTGTAAATAAAGATGATTGAAGTAAATGTATTAAAGAAAATTTTTATGTCAGTCTTTCTATTTCAAAATTTCACGTTTAATTTAGTGCTGTCAAAACGATTAATCGCGATTAATCGCATTTAACAAAAGTTTGTAAATATATTGTATATGTGTACACACACACACACATAAACACACACACACACACACACACACACACACACACACGCACACACACACACACAAACACACACACACATTTACCAGCTTTTGTTATATGCGATTAATCACGATTAATCGATTTGACAGCACTAGTTTAATTCAATGTGTTACTTGACATTTCTTTGTAATTATTTGTGAGATTTACTAGCAATTTTTGAGTGAAAATTGTGTTACACTTTATTTTGATGGTCCCTTTAGAACATTCTGTTGACTATAAGTAACTTTGTAACTACATGTCAATTAACTCTCATTAGATTATTAGTAGACTGTCTGCTTAATATCTGCTCACTATATATTGTGATGGTCCTCAACAGACATTCTACTGACTAAAAGCCTCTGGCATGATGGATGCCGCTGGCAAAACCAGCAATGCAGGTTTGAGAGGTGGCGCCCCAACAAATCTCGCGAGAATCACGACTTGCTTTACGGCACGACGTCACATACATCAACAACATATGAAGCAGCCTCTATGGAAGACACTAGCATGCATTTCAGACGTGAATCATGGTAGAGTCGACGAATAAAACGAAGAAAGCGCGGTCTGAAGAGTGCAGAGACGACTCTGCGTTAGTGGTATTTACGATAGTAACGCTAAATACAAGTACTCCACAACGACTCTAGGGGTCGCTGTTTGAGAAAAACGGAAACTGCATAGTGTGCCTTTAAAATCTGGCAAGGGACAGCAGATGAAAACTAGCCTGTGGGGCTAACTCTGGCTTATTTACAGTGTTTGACTGTTGATTAATGAGCACTGTCCCTATTAAATAAATAAATCAATAAATAAAGTAACTTTGCAACTACATGTCAACTTATTTTAACCCTACCAATCTACTTATACTCTACAAACACTCTAGTGAGAGTCAGTAGACATGTACGTTATAGTCAACAGAATATGATAAAGGGACCATCAAAATAAAGTGAAACCGAAAATTGTTTCAAAATAATCCTACACCAATTTATTTTTTTTAGTGCAGAACTTATTTTCAAACCTCTGTTGGTTAATGTGGCAAATGTGCATGACCAACATGAGCAAAATCTGCTTGGGAATCTTTCGCCCTGAAAACAAAATGGCCATTCTCATTGATTCCTATTGAAATGAAATTCGTCAAATGGTAATTGTGCACCTTAATGCATTTATGCTAAAATATAGACTGCATTTGGAATGGCATATTAGCATGCTACTTAAGAAAAGCACTGAAGGTGATGTGTAAGGGGAAAGCAGGTTGCTTTGTGACAGGCAGAAGTTGCTCCATATGTCAGTCAGCTAACTGTTGTCATAGCTGATTAATGTGTGAGAAGGAGGGAGAGAAAAAGAGAGTGAGAGTGACATGGATAAAGAGCTATTCAAGGAATGCTCACATTGAACTCAAAGACACAAGAAAGCGAGAGAGTTTAGCATGTGGTGCATTTCCCATTCATCCCAGTGGCAGTGTCTAGACGTACACAACCTGCTTACTGTTACTTATGCATTTGTTACATTGCAACATACTTATGTTATTTTAATCATAATTTGGGACAGAGTAGTAACATTTCACTGTTGTTAGATTGATCTGAAATAGCCTATGTTGTTGAAATGTATCGTGACAAACTGTTTGGGAGATTTTAGTCTTTCCTCATTCAAGCTTCCCTCATTTCCAAAATGGCCGCCAAGTGAACTGACTTCAATGATGACGTGTTTAGTGGCGCGAGGGCGGGACAACCTGTCAATCACATGAGATCCACCAATAACAAACCACTACCATCCAACAATCCAATCAATTACTGATGGATAAAATCAAGTCCCTCCCAACATTTGTTCTTGTTTGAGAAGCATTTTCACTCGGATATACAGATTGTCACAATTGTCGCAACTTCCGTTTCCTGACGGCTTTAAGGACTTCATTGTTAGCCAACAAACAACTTAAACCAACGTTGAGGATCATTTCTGATTTCATATAACATTCTGTTATTCAGAAATTTTGAATAAATAAATATTTTAACACATCGGATGCTCTCCCCATACAACTCTCCATTGGAAACAGTAATTTCTTGATTGTTGGAAGCAATGAGGGTCAATAAATGTATATAAATAGCAGAGTCTGACCTCTTTCTGACGGTTTTATCCGATGAACGGGAACTTCCATCTTACCAAGATATTAATATCAGACATGCTGCTGCACGCATCACTGAATTTCTGCCAGGGAACACATTATTCGAGAGAGAGAGAGAGAGAGAGAGAGAGAGAGAGAGAGAGAGAGAGAGAGAGAGAGAGAGAGAGAGAGAGAGAGAGAGAGAGAGAGGCCTTGGAACTACAGAGGGAGAAATTATCGAGTGGAAGAATTTGATAACTGAATGAGAAAGCAGAGAGACAAAAGCAGCAGGTGATCAGACAGAACGTGTCTCCAACACATCCAGTGTCCCTTCCATTTCCTGTTTGTGACCAGAGCATGCTCACGCGCGCAGCAGGACTGCAGATCGTGTCAGTTCTCAAACACCAACACTATTGTATTTTTAGATTAATGTGAATCAATGCAGAACTGAAAATTATTATTTGTAGGTATATTATAGGTTATAATGCATATATTATAAAAAATTGTGTCCCGAGTAATTTACAGAAATTAGAAATGTGTGTGTGTGTGTGTGTGTGTGTGTGTGTAGGTGTATGATTCTCACTATGTGTACGAGAGGTCCCGGGTTCAGATCCCGGACGAGCCCCCACATTTGTCACGACAAATGAAAGTAGGACATATTGAAATCGGTGGCAACAATGAGCATTTATTAACATAAATAGAAATATATACATGAAACAAGAAAACAACATGGTCATCAGTAATGTCTGTCTGGTGCATGGATGTTAGTGTATCAAACAGAAAACAATATACTCAAAACAAATGACAAAAGCAAGTGTGTGCGATTGTGTGTGTGAGAGAGAATGTGTTTCTGTGTGTGCGAGTATGTGTGTGAGTATGTATGTGTGTGAGTATGTATGTGTGTGAGTATGTTTGTCTATGTATGTGTGAATGTGTGTGTGTGTGCGCATGAGTGTGGGAGTATGTGTTTGTATGTGAGTATGTGTGTGTGTGTGTGTAAGTAAGTATGTGTCTATGTATGTGTGTGAGGATGTGTGTCAATGTATATGTGTGTCTATGTACAGTATGTGTGAGTGTGTGTATGTGTGTGTGTGAGTATGTGTGTCAATGTATATGTTTGTCTATGTACAGTATGTGTGAGTGTGTGTGTGTGTGTATGTGTGTGTGTGTGAGTATGTGTGTCAATGTATATATGTCTATGTACAGTATGTGTGTGTGTCTATGTATATGTGTGTCTATGTATAGTATGTGTGAGTGTGTGTATGTGTGAGTATGTGTGTCAATGTATATATGTGTCTATGTACAGTATGTGTGAGTGTGTGTTCAGGTATTTCCAAAATTGTGGGGACAAAATGTCCTTACAAGGACAGATCTTGTGGAGACATTTTCGGTGTCAGCTTATAAATCATACTAAATTATGTTTTTGTATTTGTGTTTAGGGTTAGGGGACAGAATATACAGTTTGCACAGTAAAAAAATAATTATATCTATGAAAAGTCCCCAAAAACCATGAAAACCCAACATGTGTGTGTGGTCTTGGTTCCTTAATATCTAAGTCTTATAAGATTTATTGGAATGTCCATAAAATATCATCATGACTACTAAGAAATGTCTTTTTCTGTCGCTTTGTCTCTTTCCTCTTTGGCTTTAATAAGAACGCAGGTGTTCTCTGATCATTTGAGCATTTTAAGAAGTGTAAAGCCCTGCATAAGATCTGTGGAGCTCTTTGTAGTCCCACTAGCCTATGTGGGCATCAAACGTTAAAAAAAGGACATATTCACAATCTCCACAGAACTCTTTTGAAATGAATAATGGTCCATTTTGTGAGTGCGTGCTTATGCTTGTCATGGTATCTTTAGTGAGATGCTGGAAAATGTGAAGGGTACGTGATGTCACGCACCAATACAACACCAGCGTTCAAGAACAAAGGACAAAAGTTACGATCTAGAACAGTAAACGCTCACATCCACTCACGCCCAGTGACATCAGGTCTGGAAAGATGTGTTCAGCCGTTGTGATATGATAATGTTTGCGGTGTGTGGGAGAATTTGAGAGCGAGGGATGTGGAAAAGGTGTGGATGGAGGTATATTTATGTTTGGAGATGGGAAAATCCAGCTTTCCTACCTAAACCACATGATAAAGATGCCGCCTCAGGCAGAGCCATGGGTTTGGCAGAGTCTTGTCATTCTCTCTCTCTCGTTTTTTTTTTTTTTCTTTTCACTTATTGACTTATAAATGTTGCACACAGATCTTTCTCTCCTCTACGAAAGGAAAAATGAAGAAGAAATAGTGCAAATATCATTCTCTGCTTCTTCTCTCTCACATCCACAGTTACAGTAGATTCAGCGTTTTTCATTTTTGCTTTGAAAATTATTGCATCTCTGTTCAAAAATGGTGCAAAATAATGGAAACAACAACAAATACAAAAAAATCAAAAAGGATAGTAAAATTAAGAAAAATATAGGAAATAGAAAAAATATAATATAAAAAATATAAATAAAGGACTTTTATATTTAATTAAACTAAATATTTAAAATGAATAATTGTAATATAATCACACAATAAATTACAACGAAAATCACAACAGCAACAAAATAACAATTCAAAACAAAATAATTAAATTATTATTATTAATCAAAGTATTTAAATAAATTATGAAATTAAGACTGAAAATAATCATAGTTATTAGTAGTAGTATTTTTACTTAAATAATTATTAATTAAATGAAATATATACATTATTATTATAGTAATTACCGTAAATCTGTATTACTTAAGATGATGAATAAAGTAATAATAATAATATTGAAATGTGTTTTATTATTATTATTATTATTATTAATGACTTAAACCCTCAACCCTGAGTGGCACTTAACTCCACCCAAATGATTAGTTCTATGGACCTGATGAAAGTGTATGTAAAAACGAAGAAGATTTGGCTTCCGTGTAAAAGTGTGTGAAAGTGTGTGTTGCATGTTTAGGCCTACAACTGCAATAAAGACGAGTGGATAAATGATTCTGCTGACAGAATTACTGTGTGAAAGACAAGGTTACTGCTCAAAACAATGAGTGCGTAAGTGGACACAGGTTATGAGTTTTAATGAAGGGTGTTGATGTGGTACATATTGTTTGTTTACTCTAGGAAGGAAGGCCAGAACGATCTCAACATGTGACCGGTAACTGCCGACAGAGGACCGATGAGGTGATGAGGTCACGTACAATCAGTGTATGAGCAGGTCAAGTCATTGGATACTCAGCGAACTCATTTGTTTGTGTATTCATCTCATCAAACTGTTCAGTATAAAGACAGATATATAGACAGACAGACAGACAGACAGACAGATGATAGATAGATAGATAGATAGATAGATAGATAGATAGACGATGATAGATTGGTACACAATATTTACATTTACATTTATTCATTTAGCTGACGCTTTTATCCAAAGCGACTTACAATTGCTATATATGTCAGAGGTCGCACGCCTCTGGAGCAACTAGGGGTTAAGTGTCTTGCTCAGGGACACATTGGTGTCTCACAGTGGATTCGAACCCGGGTCTCTCACACCAAAGGCATGTGTCTTATCCATTGCGCCACCACCACCCCACCATATTGCCAAACGTTTTGGGACGTCTGCCTTTAGATGAACTTTAATGACGTCCCATTCCTGATCCGTAGGGTTTACTATGGAGTTGGCCCACCCTTTGTAGCTATAACAGCTTCAACTCTTCTGGGAAGGCTTTCCACAAGGTTTAGGAGTGTGTTTATGGGAATTTTTGACCATTCTTCTAGAAGAGCATTTGTGAGGTCAGACACTGATGTTGGACGAGAAGGCCTGGCTTGCAGTCTCCGCTCTAATTCATCCCAAAGGTGTTCTGTCGGGTTGAGGTCAGGACTCTGTGCAGGCCAGTCAAGTTCTTCCACACCAAACTCGCTCATCCATATCTTTATGGACCTTGCTTTGAGCACTGGTGCGCCGTCATGTTGGAACAGGAAGGGACCATCCCCAAACTGTTTCCCACAAAGTTGGGAGCATGAAATTGTCCAAAATGTCTTGGTATGCTGAAGCATTAAGAGTTCCTTTCACTGAAACTAAGGGGCCAACCCCTGAAAAACAACCCCACACCATAATCCCCCCTCCACCAAACTTTAAGCTAGGTGGACGCATCCACACGAGCGCGAAGGTGCGCGCGGCAAAAATGACATCATTGCGGTGTGGGCGGTCGTGCGCACATTTCGCTTGGCGTTGTGCACGGCTTTTTTTGTAACAACGCGCGCGGCTCCGCATCCGGAGATGAACGACTTCGAGCCGAATCTGGCCGAGCACGAACTTCTCATCACACCGGCATGCAGTTTGCACGTCTAATTAGTTGCTTAAAAAGTATTTTTAATGAACATAAAGGTCCATGTTTAATAAAAATGTTCACGAAACTTAATGAAATGTTTAATGAAATTAGAAAATATTTAAGAGATCGTTAATTTAGTTATATTGGATACACGTTCTCATATCCATATATTTTGTTTTAATGTCACGAGTAGTAATCTCAGGGTTTACTGGGTTTCGCGATTCTTTTTGTAGTGTGGTATTGGTGGTGATGTACTAAAATAAACATTGTCACGTGTGTATAGCTTTCTTCTTCTCACCGCTGATTCCTGATGGTTTAGAGGACAATTACTCAAGTCGCCCCCTGTCGTTTCAAAGAATAGTACAACGGCGGGCGCATCAAGTATAAACGCATCGTTCGTTTGGGGAGGTGTGCGCGCAGTCTGCGGTGCCAGGAGAAGTATAAACAAGGCTTTCAACTTGGCACAATGCAGTCAGGCAAGTACCGTTCTCCTGGCATCCGCCAAACCCAGACTCGTCCATCGGATTGCCAGACAGAGAAGCGTGATTCGTCACTCCAGAGAACAAGTCTCCACTGCTTTAGAGTCCGGTGGCGGCTGCTTTACACCACTGCATCCGATGCTTTGCATTGCACTTGATGTAAGGCTTGGATGAAGCTGCTTGGCCATGGAAACCCATTCCATGAAGCTCTACGCACTGTTCTTGAGCTAAACTGAAGGCCACATGAAGTTTGGAGGTCTGTAGCAATTGAAAGTTGGCGACTTCTGCGCACTGTGAGCCTCAGCATGCGCTGACCCCGCTCTTGTGATTTTACGTGGCCCACCACTTCATGGCTGAGTTGCTGTTGTTCCCAATTGTTGTTCAACAGTTGACAGTGGAATATTTAGTTGTAAGGAAATTTCACGAATGGACTTATTGCACAGGTGGCAACCTATCACGGTATACCACTCTTGAATTCACTGAGCTCCTGAGAGCGACCCATTCTTTCACAAATGTTTGTAGAAGCGTCTGCATGCCCAGGTGCTTGATTTTAGGCAATATAGTGTAGATAGATTTGATAGATTGTAGAAACATTAATTGAATCAATTTGCCAATGAGTGTTTATTGGAGGAAGCAGCAGTGCAGGAGCTGATGTGGGATTACAGTGCAGTAAGTGTTGGCTAATTGTTATTTTGGGGTAAAGGACATGCATCCTTTATGGGATCTCAGCTTCCAGGTAGCAAGAGAGTTATGTTTGCTTTATCAGGAGCAACGGAACAAAGACATCCTCCTCCAAACACAATACTCTCCTTCCCTCTGCCATGTACTCACACACTCCTCTTCATTCATGTTTTATTTACACACACACTCGATTAGCGTCTTTAGCTTTAGCTCTTCCTGAGCTATGTTTGTTATTGTTTGTATTGAAATTCCCAGGTGTCTTCCCGTTCCTTTTCCGCCGTGGTGTTCCGGCTCGGAAAACTCTGCATCAACTTCTCCAGCATGACTCAGATGCTGAAAAGGGTATCCCCTCTTCTTTCTTTCTCTCTCTCTCTCTCTCTCTCTCTCTTTCTTGTGGTGCAGGAGGGGCAGAACAATGCTAGTTCTTAACGCTCACACCTTTGATGACACATACAGAGGCACACGAGTTCTCCTGCTGCTGCCAAACTCCTCGGGAACATCTGGAAGATTACAGGAGGACTTCAGAGCGCTCAAAGGCTTCTAAAGCCCAAACTTTATCCTTGGGTTTAGCTATTAACTCATATATAAACTTCAACATGAAGTTTTCATAAAACTCAAATGATTATAATGAAGCAAAAGATAAGCTCAGGCAAGAACTATACGGCTTGAAATCCAACAAAATCTGGGAGCGACCTGTCTGGGCTTTCCTGCCAAATTTATGGAAAAATTCATAGAAGAATGTTAGGAAAATTTCCCCTCAGGGATTCATTAAATATCATTCTCTCTGTGTCTATCATTTATGAATTGTCTATTACTTTCCACCGCAGATGTGTCATGCAGCATATTTAAAAAAAAAAAAAGATTATTTAAGCCTGCTAAAATGTATTGTATGAGTTTGTTACTTCCACTGTTCATTCCATTGCTCTATCATTAATTGATCTTTGATTTAACAGCACAGCGCATATTGAGATATTGTGTCAGTGGATCACGTTTAGATATCAGTGTAATATCACAATTCTCTATTTCAAATTTGATACTACAGCAAAACTACTAGCCTAATTAATGTAAATTTAAAACAATATTAAAGACAAGTAAGCAGTCAGTAATAAAATAAGAAAAAATAATCAAATTACAAATAGCACAAATAAATACAATAGAACAAAGAAAGGCTACAAATGAAATAAACAGTGTTTTTAGAGTTTTTCAGGCAGGTCTAACAGTAGTTTTTTTTTTTTTAAGGGACAGAAGTTTGAATAAAGTAATCAAATGTGAAATAACACTGCATTTTCATTACTGTATAAATTAAATATAGATGGATCTTTATAAAGTTAATAGCATGTTAAAATTGTCACTTTTTTGAGGGTGAGCAAAAACGTGCTGTTTTTGTGTGTCCCTTTAAATGCAAATGAGTTGCTGCTCCCGGCACTGGGGGGCGGAGCTACAACAGATTTGATTACCACACAGACATGCACTGAAAATGTAAAACATTTTAGCCTTTTATGTTCAAACTGGAGTCGGACAATGATGGAGAGACTCAAGAAGAAGTGACAGCATGTAGAATGCAACAGGACGTTTCTGAATGGTTAGTTGATGAATTTATGTAGCTGATGTGGAGTTAACTATCTTCAATTAGCATATTCTGTCATGATAATCTATAAATCACATTCCTGGGGGAGGGCTTTATGTAAATTTTAGGGGTTAGTGATGTCACTAACCTGTGAAGAAGCTCATTGTAGTCCCTACCATCCGTTTGTTGTAGTCCTTAAAAAATGTTTTCTGTAAAAGAATATATCTCCATTTGCCTTGAACTTTGAGCGTCGTAACTTTGCAGATGTTGTTTATTCTCAAACAGCAACATTACACACCAACTAAAGTTAAAAAAGTGAAATCATAATCAACCACCCCTTTAAAACACAGCAGCAGGTTTATTAGACTGCTGTCCCTTTAAGACTGAACGCACATGACCAATATGAATCCTGTCTACATTCACTTGATATGTGTGCTTTAGCATTGCACTTGTGATGCAGAGCACACGGGTACAAGTCACGATGAGCAAAGCTTGAAATACAAAATAAAACAACTTTGGGAAGCAAAAGAAGGGAAATAAACCGCTTTAAACCCTAATCCTATATAAATAATCTGATATAATGAAGTGTAAACCTATTTGAGACCCTACTTCCTCACAAAAGAGACTAATATCAGTCTAATAATGTGCCAACTACTAAACCACAAACAGGTTAATCCCGTTAAGAAATAGTTGATTCCCATCTGAAATATTTCTGCTCAAAGCAGGTTCAAACATATCACGACTTTATAGACCTCTCACTTTTTCTTTCCAATGAATCACTGATTACTCCTCATTCAGAATTGCTGTCAGTACGAGACCTTATCACTACAGACTTGTTTGAACAGCATGAAATGGTCACATACACAGACACAAGCATGTGACGTATAATAACACTATCAAAACAACAACAACAGCTGCTTTAAAGTTCTGTATGTCGCCATGGAAATGCTCTTTATAGCAATGCTGAAAGAGAAAAATGCACAGCGACCCAATTCGCATGCGTCCCATATAGTGTGCGAGATTAGGATTAGTGTGTCCCAGATCATTGTGCGTGCAAGATAGTTTGACAAAGGTGGCGGATTGTGTCATTTTTGAGGAATGCATCCATGCATGCTTTTGGAGTATATAAAATTCCCACAACCCCTGGTGACTACACAAGAAGAGGAGTGTGTTATGTTTGTCGACTACATTGTTAGAAAAATACTGTGTAAGTATACTGTGCTGCAAACAAGAATTCACGTTGACGTCATTTTACCAGTTAAGTGTTTATATTAGTACAGTCATGCAGATTGGGATGCAGCCATTGATTAAAAAAAAAAAAAAACAGATGAAGGAGTGGAATATTTTACAGCGCCTGCGTGTTTGACCTCAGACGATCATGATGCCTCTGAATCAGTGACTTCACTTTTGTCTGACAGGCCGTTGTAAATCTGTCCATCTCTCGCTCTGCTTCCACCCTTTCATCTATCAATGGCTCTATTGAGCAAGTGTCTGTGGGGTCAGCACTGGTCAGCACTGGTCATCACTGGACTGTGGCTTGGCCTTGGTAACATTCCCTCACAGAGAAACACAGCTGAACTTCACTGCAACCTCAGCTCACAACACAAGTGTGCTTCTAAAACTAAAACTTAAATCTAAATAAATTTGATTTGATTTAAATTTAAATAATGATTTTAGTACTTTAAAATATTTCTATTCATCTTACATTTTTTATGTAATTTTTAGTTTTTGTAATTTTAGTAGTGCTGTCAAATCGATGAATCGTGATTAATCGTATCTAACATCAAAGTTTGTAAATATATACACTGTATATATGTGTGTGTGTGTGTGTATATATATAATCGATTAATCGATTTGACAGCACAAAATTTATTTTATGCAACATTTCTACTTTACCATTTTTATTTAAGTTTTTTAAGTTTAAGTTGAATTACTAAAATAGCTAAAACTACAACTTAAATAAAAATAAATTATGTTTCATTAGTCTTTGAAATATTTCTATTTAGCTTAATTTTTTATGTAATTTTAGTAATTTAGATTGAACCTATTTTTTTTATTTAGTTACCAAGGCAAACAAAATGTAAGTTGAAGTATTAAAATGACTAAAACAAAGACTTATATAAAATAAATTATGGTTTTATAAGTTGTTTTTTTTAAATTCAATTTAGCTTCATTTTCATGTCGGTTTTAGTTCTAGTAATTTTATGTCAGTTTTAGTTCTAGTAATTTTAGTCATTCAAATTAAACCTAATTATTTCATGCAACATACGTTTTTTAAGTTTAAGGTGAATAATTAAAATCAGTTAAACTAAAACTTAAATGGAAATAAATTATGATTTTATTTAATGTTTAAAATATTTAGTTTTATTAATTTTAGCCATTCAAATTGAAATTTCTTTCATTTACCAAAGCAACATTTCTAATTTTCGTGGAATAAATAAATTATGTTTTTATTTAAAAAAAGAAATAATAATTATATTTAGCTTCATTTTTATTTCAGTTTTAGTTTGAGTATTTTTAGTAATTAAAATGATTTAAAAGTAATTTTAATTAAAATGAACCTATTTATTTTATTTAGTTACCAAGGCAACATTTCCGATTGTTGCTTAAGTTTAATCGGAAGTACTAACATTATGAACCTTGAATAAAAATATACTATGTTTTTAAAAAATATTCTATTTCAATTTAATTTATTTTTATTTCAGTTTCAGTCATTTTAATAATTTAACTTAAACTTGTATTTAGTTGCTATTGCAACATTTCCAAGTTTCCTTTAAGTTTTATATTTTATTTAGCATTATATTAAAATAAAAAGATTTGCACCTGCCCACACTGCCAAAATAACCAAAACCTGGTTCAATGACCATGGTATCACTGTGTAATTACTGTGTGATTTCATGTAATATTCTAATTTTTTGAAATCCTGTTTTCGTGGGTTTTATGAGCTGGAAGCCCAAATTATGTACAAATAAACGACTAAATACTTGAAATCGTTTAAGTTGTGGGCCCTGAATCTACAATCTATGGAAGTTTAACGTTTTGAATGGAATTATGGAAATAAATAAACTTTTCCTTGATATTCTAATTTGGATGATGATGGGTTTGCTCACACAAAATAGTCATCTGTGCATGAGGCCAAACATTCAGCAAAATGGTAAAGCGATCAATGTCAGGATCCAGATCCAGACTTACTGCGCATGAGTCAGACACACATCATCTCTTCCACATCTCTCAGTGAATCCATCACTCACAGTCCTGCACCTCAGCTGCTAAACACATCAGCTGAAACAGCCAAATCCCGCGTGACTAACCGGTGTGAAAGGGACAGGAATAGCCATGTTGGGCATTAAAAACAGGACCCGTTCCTCTCGCGGGGGATTTCACCTATCGCGATGATGTCACAGGTTAAGAATTCCCGCTTGTTGACGGAAGTGTAGAACGTTAATTAGTGACCGAAGCCCTCAGACGACTGAAGGAGAGGGAGAGTATGAGTGTCCCGTCCGGGAATGCGGCCCCTGAGGATTTAGGGACACCGCTGAGTCACACACGCATGACATCATGAGTCTACAGTGAGGAAAATACCTGCGCCTCATAGGTTTAACTTCAGTCTGGTGTTCAAGGCATCAATATTTACATATCAGGGTTTGGAGTTTATTAGAGGTCAGTGAGTTTTTGGACGGTTTAAGCAGTTAATACAGAGACTAGCGATTTTCAGTTAGTCTTTTCTAATAATAAATACTGCCATTGATTCAAATATTTGCACTCCAAACAAGTCTGACTTCCTGCTTTAAGTGGAACATGAAAGGAGATGTGACCCACAGAGCGCAGAACGTGTTCCTGACATCACTTTATGGGTTCCTGTTTGGTTATTTCTTTGGAAATTAATGTCTAAAATTCTAGCAATGGTCTTTTTAGGTTTTAATTGATGTCAACCATAAACTAATGCTTCCAGAATGTTCTGGGAACCTTTTTTTTTTTTTTTTTTTTTTGGAGGGAAGGAGGATTATGCGGTTAAAGTGAATGGGGACTGGAGCTCTTAAAGGGATAGTACACCCTAAAATGACAAATTTGTCATCCCTTGCTGACCCTCAAGTTGTTCCAAATCTGTATGATTTCTCTTCTGATGAACACAACAGAAGATATATAAAAAAAAAAAACTGGTAATCAAACAGTTGACGGCACCCGTTGACTTCCATGGTAGGAAAACATATATAATGCAAGTCAATGGGGTCCATCAACTGTCTGGCTACCAACATCCTTCAAAATATCTTCTTCTGTGTTCAAAAGAAGAAAGAAACTCTAGTCAACTTGACTAAACCTGTCAAGCACAGCATTTGTAACGATATGAGGGTGAATAAAAGATGATTATGTTTTATTTATTATTAGGTGCGCTATTCCTTTAAGAAAACCGATCTTTGATCAGACTGTTAAAGTTCTTATCCTCATCGCTCTTTATTGACTTTTGAATCAGTGTCTTGGCACGTAATATACTTACTGTGCAGAAATGCCATTTTTACGGGAACCTGAGCAGTGACTCAGTTGTTATGTGTCATTTTGAGTGTTTATGTGTGTGTGACCCCTCCTACCATGAGTGACAGTCAGCTGTGTTATTACTTTAGTCTGACCTTCACTGTCTGTCTGTCTCACATCTGTCTCTCTCTCTCTCTCTCTCTCTCTCTCTCTCTCTCTCTCTCTCTCTCTCACACTTTTCTCTGTCTCTCACCTCAAAAGCAACCCCCCCCCCCCCACACACACACACACTATTGCATCTCTTTCTATTTTCGATTGCATTCCTTTCTGCTGAGGTCGCAGGGTGTGTGACGTCTAGTGTTTGTGTGTTTGCAGACAGACACTTTTATAAAGTCTGTGAACGTAACTGTCTGTCTTGTGTTTTTTAGCAGAGAAAAAACCCTGTTTGAAATACATTAACTGGTCGTTTTGCAGCAGTTGGTTTATCTGTGTTGAAAGCTAAAGATATATTTAACAAGTTTCTCTCCCCTTCCCTTACAACATAGGAAACTGCAGTCTAATGATAACAGGCGTACAGACAATAGGCTTCTATACACTCACACACACACACTGTACTAGTATAGCCAGAGGAGGTCAACAGGCCTTGTATAGACGCGCCAAGTCCTCGTTCGGCTAACCGCCACACACACACACACACACACACGATGGCCTTTTTGGACAGACATGGAACAATGTGGAAATACCAGCAGTGTTTCAGAATTCTGCATAAATGTGGAATAAAGAAGCATGACGTCAAGCAGAGACGGGGATTTCTTCTGGGTGAAATTCTTGCAAATTTTTTCCCTGGAACAGACTTTCCTATGTTTTTCTGAGCGGTCACTGAGCAGAGGAGAATGGAGTCGGTCCTGTCAGCAGCAGCAGATCGCAGGACAAATCTCAGTCTAGAAGAGGAACTACACACTATGGATTATGATCACTGAAAAAATGTATTTACATATTGAGGGATGGATGGATAAATGAATATATATATATATATATATATATATATATATATATATATATATATATATATATATATATATATATATATATATATATATATATATATGAAAAGGAATAATAAATAATATTCTATAATGTGTTATAGAACTATATAATTATAAACATGTTATAGTTTTAATTATATAATATATAATTAAAACTAATTATACTAATTATGTAATATTATTATTATTATTTGTATTTATTATGTAATAATAACAAATTATATGAATAAAATGATACATTAATAATAATAAAATAATAGTACATTAATAATAATACATTTGCATGCATATATAAGCATGCAAAATTATCATTATTAATGTATACATTTGTATTATTAATGTATAAATTAATGTACTATGTAAATTATTAATGTACTATTATTTTATTATTATTAATATATCAAAATGACGGACAATACGGAAGTCTAAAGCAACCTCATATATATATATATGAATAGAACATTTTATGACTGACTATTATGACTATAATATGTAATTAATTTTATTCATATCATTTCTTATTAATCATAATTAAAACATATAATGTAATTAGATATATGATATAAATGTAAATAATAGTATTTTTAATTAACAAATTTTCATTCATTTAATTAAATATATATATATAGAGAGAGAGAGAGAGGGAGGGGGGGATATCTCAAATCTATCATGTTAACTTTTTTGAATAAAAATTAATAACAGTTTATATAAATGTACACTATTGAACAGTAGCCTATATATATATATACATTTAAATATTAGTTTCATTTATATAATTTCTTATTATTAATATACAATATAATGTAATTTTATGTTTAAAATACATTTAAATTACATTATATATACAGTACCAGTCAAAAGTTTGGAAACAGTACTATTTTTAATGTTTTTGAAAGAAGTCTCTTATGCTCATCAAGCCTGCAGTTAAAAAAACAAAAAACTAAAAAAAACAGTAATATTATGAAATATTATTACAATTTAAAATAATGGTTCTCTTTTTTAATATACTTTAAAATGTAATTTATTTTTGTGATGCAAAGCTGAATTTTCATCAGCAAGTACTCCAGTCTTTGGTGTCTTATGATCCTTCAGAAATCATTCTAATATGATGATTTGATACTCAGTTATTATCAATGATGGAAACAGTTGTGCTGTTTAATATTTTTTTTTTGGAATACTTTTTTCAGGATTCATTGATGAGTAAAACGTTAACAGCATTTATTCATAAAAACAGCATTTATTCAAAATAAAAACATTTCTAACAATATAAATCGTTACCATCACCTTTTATCAATTTAACGCATTCTTGTTGAATTAAAGTACTAATTTCTTTAAAAAAAAATAGTTATTGTTCCCAAACTTTTGAACGGTAGTGTATATTGTTACAAAAGATTTCTATTCTAAATAAATACAGTACTTTTTAACTTTTTATTCATCAAATAATCCTGAAAAAAGTATCTCAGGTTATAAAAAAAATATTAAGCAGCACAACTGTTTCCAACATTGATCATAAATCATCATATTAGAATGATTTCTGAAGGATCATAAGACACCAAAGACTGGAGTACTTGCTGATGAAAATTCAGCTTTGCATCACAAAAATAAATTGCATTTTAAAGTATATTAAAAAAGAGAACCATTATTTTAAATTGTAATAATATTTCATAATATTACTGTTTTGTTTTGTTTTTTTTTAACTGCAGGCTTGATGAGCATAAGAGACTTCTTTCAAAAACATTAAAAATAGTACTGTTTCCAAACTTTTGACTGGTACTGTATATAGGGTTATATATATATTTTTTATTGTTATCGTGATTTGATATTATATACATATGTTACCGGCAAAGTGTGAAATCCCGGTATTGTATAGAATTCCTGATGTTTTTTGCAAAAAATACATTACCTAATTCTATACATTACCTACACTGTAAAAAGAATACTGTGAAATTTACAGCAACTTGCTGGCAGCAATTAGCAAGTAAGTTGCTGTAGTTCATTTCACAGTACGCTTACTGTAAACTTAATCACAGTAACTTTAAAAAATACTGTAAACTTTTTTACAGTAATAATCACAGTACTGTGTTTCATCACCCCACATATTTTACTACTGTAATAGGGATTACTGCATTAATTTTGTGTGCTGTAAAATGAAGACACTGTTTTTGTCACAAAAATGCCATTTATTGACAACTTTTCACAATTTAAATTTCGAAATTCATAAAATAAAAATAGCATAGTAAAAAAACATTTTTTTTTTTCAATTAGAAGGTATAAAAGACAAATTAAATGATTTAAAAACAGCAGGATTTTGAACAATAGAATTTGGTCCCTGAATGTTGTTTTCTCCCAGAACTTTATTTTTCCTTAAAAAACAGGGCCTGAACTAGTCAACATCATAGGCTGGAGTCTTTTACCCGGCCTGAACTAGTCAACATCATGGGCTGGAGTCTTTTACCCGGCCTGAACTAGTCAACATCATGGGCTGGAGTCTTTTACCCGGCCTGAACTAGTCAACATCATGGGCTGGAGTCTTTTACCCAGCCTGAACTAGTCAACATCATGGGCTGGAGTCTTTTACCCAGCCTGAACTAGTCAACATCATGGGCTGGAGTCTTTTACCCGGCCTGAACTAGTCAACATCATGGGCTGGAGTCTTTTACCCGGCCTGAACTAGTCAACATCATGGGCTGGAGTCTTTTACCCGGCCTGAACTAGTCAACATCATGGGCTGGAGTCTTTTACCCAGCCTGAACTAGTCAACATCATGGGCTGGAGTCTTTTACCCGGCCTGAACTAGTCAACATCATGGGCTGGAGTCTTCTACCCTGCAGTGGAAGAAATTAATTATTAATGGAAAAGTTTATAAGCAAGACAGATGGGTTGATGACAATATATATAAAAGTTTGATTGGATCATTTAATTAAGCCAATCAACATGTAATACAATGTCCACTTCTCTATAAACCAAAACTAGGGTTGCAAATTATCGATTAATTCATTAATCATTAGTTGATAGACCTTATCGATCGATTAACGATTAACTGATAAGCGGCTATTTTCCTGAGAATGTAAATTTCTCACGGTATCAATAGTGTCTTTAACATAAAAAGCAAAATATTGCTTATATACTGAATAAAAATGCATGTTATATTGCTCAACTGATGTTTTATTGTAACAGTTGGGATACGGTACAGATAATGGCATTTATGTAGTTTAACAAAATAAATTATGCACAGAAAATTAAAATACATAAAAAAAATTATTGTAAAAAAAAATGGCATCACAATAAGTGTATGTGATTGTCACTAACATTTTAGTAACTAAACTGAATTTTATTAGGTTTAGTGACAACATGTTACAATGTTTACATGGTACAATATCTGGTAAGCTACGATTTTTTATTATTTCAATTCAATTATTGTGATTTTATTTAATATTGACTCATTTGGATAAATATTAGGTAGGCTACACACAAGATAGGCCTTAATTTTTCTCAAGAAAAAAACCCCAACTCACCTAATGCTGTAAACATACAGAAAGCCCTATCAGCTGGTAGTAGGCTATTATTTAAAGGTATAGCAGAGGATCTTTCCGAATTTTAGATAAGACCCGCCCTCTCCACTTTTTGAAAAGTTTGATTGATTCACCAGAATGATTGACAATTAGGAGGACCAATAGTATAGGTCACCCACCCGGAAGTAAAAAATCCTCCGCTATACCTATAAGGTTAAAAATAATTAAATATAATGCGTTTTTTTTTTATAATAACAACTTTATTTAATGATATAAGTAAAAATATAATAAATATGTAATATAGAACACATATTTAGCTAAAGTTTTTGACAAGATGTATATGTTTTCGTAAAAGCCTTGAATTATTGTGATAGCTACTCCATGCTTTTTCTATTTTAGATACACAGCACAACACGCAGCCCCTGGTAAAAAGCGCTGATAACCCAATTTCTAAATTACAATTTTTTAAATGTTCCTTTACCTGGGGTTAAAAGTGGGATTTAGAATGACAATAACTCAGAGTATTCAAGTTAACAATTAACAGTCTCACCTGGTATTAGTTGTTCTTCCAGTCATACTCAATGAAGTCCCTGATGAACGATGCCACGTGTGGATTGAGGGACTCGTTTTTTCTTTGGACCACCTTCCCAGTTCTTCTGCTAATCTGGACCTTCGAATTGCACTTGCTGTGCTCCGGATTTATCCTGATGAAGAATCTGTAAATAAAAACATCATGCATTACTCTATCCAAGAAAAAAAAAAAAAAACCTGTCATAAGAATGTGAACGGCCTCTGGCGAGCTACCTCAAATCAGGCCATGAGCTATTGGTAGCACGCAAGCGACGTGTTGGAGACCCCTGCTCTAGAGCTCCGCTTTGTAGGCTACAACTCGATACTTTTTTGCTACTTTGTAATAACTTTCTGCGGCCAGCATTTCTGGAAATGAACGAGGGTAAAACCTTTTTAAGACCTGACTAAATTAAATTTAAGACTGCGGATGACAATCTGGCCGGTTTTTAAGTGGTTTTAAGGACTTAAATTTAAAGTTCAGAATTTTTTACTTTTTAAGACCCCGCGGGGAACCCTGATAGAGGGACTTGCTGCAGCATTGGAGTGTACTACAGATTACAGTGAGCACATTTATAGAAGTGTGAAGAGTAGAGATGGGAACTTTGAGTAATTTAGAAGTCAAGTACTCTAAAAACCAAGTACTTTAGTATTAAAGTTAAGAAAAGAAAATGTGATGTCCATGAAATTTTGACTGTAGACTAGCTGTGCTTACTTTTCTACCATTTGCATGGTGAGTTAAAATAAAAGTTTGATGTTTAACAATTACACAACAGTCCATATAAACCAAATAAACACTTTGAGAAGTATTTTACTAGTCGGGTAGGTGGTTAAAGAATGAGTACTCAAATATTTGTTCCCATTCCTAGTCAAAAATATATCAACAACAAATAAGTGCTTACCTCTGGATAAATTCTAATGTAGTGGCTGCCTCCTCAGGATATTCCATGTTAAATACATAGTATGATGCAAAAAGGACAGCAAGAGCAGAAGTGAATTCGGAACAGTCACTCAGTTGGAGGACAACTCTGCCCTCGATGGAAAGCATCCACTTTTTTGCCCCCAGAATGGACTCTCCTGAAAAAATTAAGTTGACATTGCACATCATTCAATCTGATATGGTTTACTGTTTGGCAAAAAAACTTTGCTACACAGATCACTTTCATAACATCCTCTAATGAACAGCCAGGTAGTGTGCCTGCACATGTATGCACAGTGTAGAATTTGTAGACTATCTCGTATAGTGTGCCATAGTGGGCGACAACCTACGTCACGTCTGCGATGCTTCACGACATCACGACAGAAAGACTAGAATGTTTTATTTTTTAACGGTCCTCCACAATGGGTTGAGTATGTGCGCGAGTGAGTGAGTGAGAGTGCGAGCAACAGTGAGTGTGTGTGTGTGTGTGTGTGTGTGTGTGTGTGTGTGTGTGTGTGTGTGTGTGTGTGTGTGTGTGCGCGCGAGTGAGTGAGAGTGCGAGCAACAGTGAGTGTGTGTGCGCGAGTGAGTGAGAGTGCCAGCAACAGTGTGTGTGTGTGTGTGTGTGTGTGTGCGCGAGTGAGTGAGAGTGCGAGCAACAGTGAGTGTGTGTGCGCGCCAGTGAGCGAGTGTGTGTGAGCGTGAGTGAGCGAGGGACAGTGAGTGTGTGTGCGCGAGTGTGTGCGTGCAATTGAGTAAGTGAGCGAGGGACAGTGAGTGTGTGTGTGCGAGTGTGTGTGTGCGAGTGTGTGTGTGTGCGAGTGAGTGAGAGTGCGAGCAACAGTGAGTGTGTGTGCGCGCCAGTGAGCGAGTGTGTGTGAGCGTGAGTGAGCGAGGGACAGTGAGTGTGTGTGAGCGAGGGACAGTGAGTGTGCGGGAGTGTGTGTGTGTGCAAGTGAGTAAGTGAGCGAGGAACAGTGAGTGTGTGTGTGCGAGTGTTTGCGTGCTCGAGTGAGTGTGTGTGTGTGTGTGTGTGTGTGCGAGTGAGTGAGAGTGCGAGCAACAGTGAGTGTGAGTGTGTGTGCGCGTCAGTGAGCGAGTGTGTGTGAGCGTGAGTGAGCGAGGGACAGTGAGTGTGTGTGCGCGAGTGTGTGTGTGTGCAAGTGAGTAAGTGAGCGAGGGACAGTGAGTGTGTGTGTGCGAGTGTGTGCATGCTCGAGTGAGTGTGTGTGTGTGTGTGTGTGCGAGTGAGTGAGAGTGCGAGCAACAGTGAGTGTGTGTGCGCGTCAGTGAGCGAGTGTGTGTGAGCGTGAGTGAGCGAGGGACAGTGAGTGTGTGTGAGCGAGGGACAGTGAGTGTGCGGGAGTGTGTGTGTGTGCAAGTGAGTAAGTGAGCGAGGAACAGTGAGTGTGTGTGTGCGAGTGTGTGCGTGCTCGAGTGAGTGAGTGTGTGTGTGTGTGCGCAAGTGAGTGAGCGCTAGTGAGTGAGCGAGGGACAGTGTGTGTGTGTGCGCGCCAGTGAGCGAGTGTGTGTGAGCACGAGTGAGCGAGGGACAGTGAGTGTGTGCTCGAGTGTGTGTGTGTGTGCAAGTGAGTAAGTGAGCGAGGGACAGTGTGTGTGTGTGCGCGCCAGTGAGCGAGTGTGTGTGAGCACGAGTGAGCGAGGGACAGTGAGTGTGTGCTCGAGTGTGTGTGTGTGTGCAAGTGAGTAAGTGAGCGAGGGACAGTGAGTGTGTGTGTGCGAGTGTGTGCATGCTCGAGTGAGTGTGTGTGTGTGTGTGTGTGTGTGTGCGAGAGTGAGCACAAGTAAGTGAGTGAGTGTATGTGTGTGCACGAATGAGTGAGCGCTAGTGAGTGAGCGAGGGACAGTGTGTGTGTGTGTGCGTGCGTGCGCGCGCGAGTGAGTGCGAGCAACAGTGAGTGTGTGTGCGCGCCAGTGAGCGAGTGTGTGTGAGCGTGAGTGAGCGAGGGACAGTGAGTGTGTGTGTGTGCAAGTGAGTAAGTGAGCGAGGGACAGTGAGTGTGTGTGTGTGCGCGAGTGTGTGCGTGCTCGAGTGAGTGTGTGTGTGCGCGAGTGAGTGTGTGTGCGCGAGTGAGTGAGCGAGGGACAGTGTGTGTGTGTGCGCGCGAGTGAGTGAGAGTGCGAGCAACAGTGAGTGTGTGTGCGCGCCAGTGAGCGAGGGACAGTGAGTGTGTGTGAGCGAGGGACAGTGAGTGTGCGGGAGTGTGTGTGTGTGTGTGTGCAAGTGAGTAAGTGAGCGAGGAACAGTGAGTGTGTGTGTGCAAGTGTGTGCGTGCTCGAGTGAGTGAGTGTGTGTGCGCGCGCGCGAGTGAGTGAGCGCAAGTAAGTGAGTGAGTGTATGTGTGTGTGCACGAGTGAGTGAGCGCTAGTGAGTGAGCGAGGGACAGTGTGTGTGTGCGCGCGAGTGAGTGAGAGTGCGAGCAACAGTGAGTGTGTGTGCGCGCCAGTGAGCGAGGGACAGTGAGTGTGTGTGAGCGTGAGTGAGCGAAGGACAGTGAGTGTGTGTGCGCGAGTGTGTGTGTGCAAGTGAGTAAGTGAGCGAGGGACAGTGAGTGTGTGTGTGTGAGTGAGTGCAAGTAAGTGAGCGAGGGACAGTGAGTGTGTGTGTGCGAGTGTGTGCGTGCTCAAGTGTGTCCGTGCTCGAGTGAGTGTGTGTGCGCGAGTGAGTGAGCGGAAGTAAGTGAGTGAGAGTGCGAGCAACAGTGAGTGTGTGTGCGCGCCAGTGAGCGAGTGTGTGTGAGCGTGAGTGAGCGAGGGACAGTGAGTGTGTGTGCGCGAGTGTGTGTGTGCAAGTGAGTAAGTGAGCGAGGGACAGTGAGTGTGTGTGTGTGTGTGTGTGAGTGAGTGCAAGTAAGTGAGCGAGGGACAGTGAGTGTGTGTGTGCGCGCCAGTGAGCGAGTGTGTGTGCGCGAGTGTGTGTGTGTGTGTGTGTGTGCGAGAGTGAGCACAAGTAAGTGAGTGAGTGTATGTGTGTGTGCGCACGAATGAGTGAGCGCTAGTGAGTGAGCGAGGGACAGTGTGTGTGTGTGTGTGTGTGTGTGTGTACGCGCGCGAGTGAGAGTGCGAGTGTGCGCGCGCGAGTGAGAGTGCGAGTGTGCGCGCAAGTGAGCGAGTGTGTGTGAGCGAGGGACAGTGAGTTTGTGTGCGCGAGTGTGTGTGTGCAAGTGAGTAAGTGAGCGAGGGACAGTGAGTGTGTGTGTGTGCGCGAGTGTGTGCGTGCTCGAGTGAGTGTGTGTGTGCGCGAGTGAGTGAGTGTGTGTGTGTGTGTGTGCGCGAGTGAGTGAGCGCAAGTAAGTGAGTGAGTGTATGTGTGTGCACGAGTGAGTGAGTGTGTGCGTGCTCGAGTGAGTGAGTGTGTGTGTGTGCGCGAGTGAGTGAGCGCAAGTAAGTGAGTGAGTGTATGTGTGTGCACGAGTGAGTGAGTGTGTGCGTGCTCGAGTGAGTGAGTGTGTGTGTGTGTGTGTGTGTGCGCGAGTGAGTGAGCGCAAGTAAGTGAGTGAGTGTATGTGTGCACGAGTGAGTGAGTGCGTGCGTGCTCGAGTGAGTGAGTGTGTGTGTGTGTGTGCGCGAGTGAGTGAGCGCAAGTAAGTGAGTGAGTGTATGTGTGTGCACGAGTGAGTGAGTGTGTGCGTGCTCGAGTGAGTGAGTGTGTGTGTGTGTGTGTGCGCGAGTGAGTGAGCGCAAGTAAGTGAGTGAGTGTATGTGTGTGCACGAGTGAGTGAGCGCTAGTGAGTGAGCGAGGGACAGTGAGTGTGTGTGTGTGTGTGTGTGTGTGTGTGTGGGATCTTACCGAGCATGATGAGCCTTGGAGTGCTTGGCAGGGAAATCTGGGCCTCAATGTCTGCTTGGGTGGAAGTTTCCTGTAACACAAAATAAACAGAAAAAACACTTTTAGAAATCACAAGTACAATATTCATAAGAGAAAGTGTGTGGCAATACTGTACAAAAAATACTTGCATCAGCCAAGAGGAAAACAGCTTCTTCCTTTTCTTTGAAGTAAGCAATCATGACTACAATTGCAGAAAGTCCAGGATCCATGTCTTCCATCTGTCTCTCGATGCCATGAAGGACTGCCTTCACTTCCTTGTTCCATTTCAAAAGTTGACTATTGAAATATTGTAGCAGCTATTTTTTCAGACAGACCATTAAAGCCAAAACACCACTTCCTCCTTCACTATCCAGACCTTATAATTAAATTTGGCCCTCTTATTCGCCTCTGGACACTCCGCTTCGAAAGCAAGCACACATATAGAATGCCGGATTACACACTTTGCCGGTAACATATGTATGATATAAATTATGTGATTATATTACATATGAATATTATTAGGTAATTATAATATATAGGTGTAATGATGTCAAACAAGCTCTGAGTAGCAGCATCCTTATATAACTCACTGCCAGTCACACTGTAGTACACACTCCATCTGTCCTGAGAAAGAGAGGACGGGCTCTTGAGCCTCAGTGTGTCTCGAGTTTTCATATGTGAATAGCAGGATGTGCTGAGATCAGGTGTTATATATGCCACACTCATTCTCACACACTCAGCAACTCAGCAAGTCACCCGGCTTGACTTCAAAGTTTGTGTATGTGTGTGTCGACCGACTCTGCGGGCTCTAAGACAGCTTTGATGACTTTGCAGTCATGCTGAAAGACACACAAATCAAACTGCGACGCACAAGGGCGCTCGCTTTAACTCAAATCCATATGATTACAGTCAGTGTGTGATCTACAAAAGAACAGTCAGATTTACCATCCATACTGCACAAACACACACATCTACAATCCAACCAAATCACAGACACGTACAAAGCAGAGAGGACGAACAGCAGAACAAAGGCTTTTTGAGGACTGATAACAATGAGATATATTTTACCCTCTGTAGCCCTTTATTACCAATCTTTCCTGCCACACACACTCTCGCCATTTACGTCAGGCTGTGTGAGTGTGTGTTGAATTGTTTGAAATTTTTGTGTCTTCTGAGGTTAACAATAGTCTATTCTGTGCCGTACCGAGGCGAGTGGACACACCCGAGCAGAGAGACGACCACTGGGAGAGATTTGGGTACCGTCCAGATATAGCTCTGGCCCTATGTGTGTGTGTGTGTGTGTGTGTGTGTGTGTTTGTGCTATTCGTAGGTGTCATTCTAGGTAGGCAATCTTTATTTCAGTCTTTGTACGTCAGGGAGTTCCTGTGTGAAAAATACTTCATGAGAATGCAAGTGTTTCTAACTACTAAAGTGTTACATGTTTTTTTGCATGTAGCATTACGCAAGTAAGCTAATTTTACGTTTCTGTGGCAACACTGTCAACAGCAAATTGAATCTGCAGTGGTCACATGGTACAAATAGGAACTCTCCTAAAATTTCGACTTTACAAGTTGTACAAGTTACAATAAATTCTGACGTTGTGCGATTGCACCTTAACATTCTCAATGTTCCCACAAGGGCCGCTATTGCAGACTAGCATAAAATGTCTTCTTCTATGGTCCTGTTTTTCTTTCAGCAGTTTCAAGAAATAGTTGCTGAGCAAGGTGGCTAAATATCACTGAGCAAGGTGGTATTCAAAAGTTTTGCAAGTGAACTCAAAGTTTCTAGGGAAAACGCAAACATTTTGCGAGCTAATGCAGTTTCTCGGGGGAATGCAAAACTTTTGCGAGAGAACGCACAATCTTTGAAATATCTGTTATAGAAAGGTTTTCCATAACATATAATAGCATATAACTATTGTAAAAACAAGTAGTTCTTGCTCTTTATTCGTTTTTAAGTTTAATTAGGTTTTGCAAGCTAACCGGTTAGCAGATGCTAGCTTAGCATAACACTAACTGATTAGCCTGATAGCTCTGCCTATACCCTAATCAAATATTCAATTATAAAAAAAATGTTCGATTAGGCAAGAGTCAAGACTATAGCATTATAAAATACATATAAATAACAACAATTTTGATTTAACAGCTCAGATAGTTTGAGAGAAATCCCAGATAATAATGATAATAATGAGAAATATCCCAGCTAACTGGGAACGTTCACAGAACTCTTCCAGTAACGCTAATCGTTATAGCGTTTGTTCAGAGTTATCTAGTCTTTAATAATGTTCTAAAAACGTTAGCACAAAAACATTATTTATACATTGTTCATGGAGCATTTTTTCTTAAATGTTTTAGTTGGATGTTTGTCTAATGTTTTTTTTAAATGCTACAACTTATTTTCAAAGAAGAAATTCAAAAGTAACGTTTCCATAATATTTCAAGAATTATAAAACGGCATATTTTTGTTAGCTGAGATACAGCGGGGGAAATAAGTATTGAACACGTCATCATTTTACTCTTCTGATTATTCTTTTCACTCCTCTATCAGAAATCTTGCGAGGAGCACTGGTCGAGGCAAATTTATGGTGAAATTATTGTCTTTCCACTTCCGTATTATGGCCCCAAAAGTGCTCACTGGACCATTCAGAAGCTTAGAATGGCGCCTATAACCAATGCCATCATTATGTTTTGCAACAATTAGGTTGCGAAGGTCTTGAGGCAGCTCTTTGCTTTTACCCATCATGAGATGTGTCTTGTGTGACACCTTGGCAATGAGACCTTTTTGTAGGCCATCATTTGGGACTGAACCAGCTGTTATTAATTTCCACTGACAGGGGGCTGGATTGCTTTTTAATTACTGTAAGTTTTCAGCAGTTGTCTTGGCTTTCCATGCCTTTTTGCGCCTCCCTTTCTTCATGTGTTCAATACTTTTTCCCTGTGTCATTTCACATTATTACACATAACTTAATTTCTGAACTTATTTTTGTTTGTTTCTTTGTATGTATGGCTTACTTGGGTTGTTACCAACATCTGGTGAAAATGTCATGTCAATAGCACCTTTGGAAATATATTTACTGAGAAAAATGATGACGTGTTCAATACTTATTTCCCCCGCTGTATGAGATAATACTGAGATCTATGATTTTTGATTAACAGAAACTCTAGAGTATCAGAAAGCAGAAAACTTCACCAAAAAGCCTCCATTTGTGCTACAGTTAATCTAAAAGTGTTTGAGATGTTTAAGAGATCTCATTGGTGTAACTTCTCTAGGTCTTGCTTTAAGGGGTTTACAGGCCTCAGTGTCCACTCTCAGCCCTCCCTTTCTCTTCATTTCCTTCACAATTTGTCGTTGTGTAAAAATAGCGCACGTCCTCCCTCACACAGAGACACAGTTTAGCAGGTAGACTTGAGAAGGTCACATATCCAGCACTGCGCCCTGCAACAATCTCCAGAAGCCTGTCTGGCCCACGTCGAGTTATTGTCTGACAGAATACAGGCTGGAGGAGTTTGAGATGTGTCTGTTTGAAGACAATTGCACAATCGCAACCAATAACTTTTGACTGACAGCTGGAATGTAGGATGGGGCTTCACATGATTATTTACCGACATTTGTCTTTTTGAGAAGAAAAAAAAAAAACCATTGAAATGGATTTTTCTTTGTACTGACTGAGATTGAACTCAGAAATAATGACATAAAAGTGTTATTTCCTACAATCATTTTAGAAGACATTACAATAAATTGGTATGTGTTTACTAAGTTCTTCTGAGTGTTTTTAAACTTTACTCTATGTTACTATGCAGGGATGAGCAGAGAGTTCTTTATTAAATAAATGCAGGCTTGATGCGCATAAGGGACTTCTTAAAAAAATAGTAATGTGTGTGCAAATTTTTTGACCAGAAGGCTGTAGCCTACTATTATACTATTGCTGCAAAATTATCAAAAATGTTAAAATAATGAAGTCATCATTTCGCGTGTTGTTGTCAGCCTACACTTCACATAATAGGCCTGTAGGCCTGGGGTTCATATAACAAACTATGATAGTTTCATCAAATGGTAAACGGTGTATCAAATAAATACAAGTGACTTGAATACTATAGGCTACTTACCATTAATGCTACTTTTGGTACTGGTTTTGTGCAGTGCTTTGTAGTCAATTAACATCCATTAGTTCAACGACGCAGATTCAGATCGCTTCATAAATGTAAATTTGTCTCTCCATGTACTTTTCAAACGATTTATTTATAAACGACCGAAAAATTACCGCTCCACTTCACATTGTCCAATGAAATTTGAACTTGTTGTGCCAGATGACGATTGGTCGGTGTATTATACATGAAAACAGGCTTCAATTAATTAGGTCATATTTTAAAATATGTGATGTGTGGATTTTTAATTGAATCGACACACAACCTTTTATTATTGAAAAAAAAAAATTGTTCGGTTTATTTTTTGTTCCTGCCGTCGAGCCATATAATCACTGTAAGAACCATATTTGTCTCGAGAGCATGGTTTCCTGAGCAGACTGTGGGATATCTACGTTCACACTAGTGCATTTTCATTTTAAAACGCATAACTTTTGCTACGGTTATGCCTGCCGTCCTCACACTACTCCGGAGTTTTAGACCCTCGAAAACGGAGACTGAACCCTTCACTCAAGACCGAAGCAAGACACACGCAACTTCACGCAAGTGACGCGTCATAGCAACGACACCTCGGCTCAGACTGACAGAAACGTAAAAATAAACGTGAATTTTTAGTTTTGTACACATTGTCATGTTAATTATAATCAAATGCATTTTGTTTTATTGACCACAATATTATCATTGATATTTGTTTGAGAAGGGCACTTTTGATTAATTTTGAAATAGGGCAGGGGCTCGAGCACCCAAAGCGACCCAAAAATGCGACATGAAATACAATGCCTAGAAATCCCCCCAAAAAGGTTTTTTTTTTTTTTTTTTTTACTGAGTCCAATATCACTGGACAGAACAGTCAGAATGACAGCTGACAGATGTGAACGTGATACTTCTTGTTATGACGGACACGATATATTCACCTCAGAGAAGAAGGTAGCCTACATGGAATGTGTTTTGTCACGTTTTTGTTAATCTTGATTTCTCACAACTTGTGAGAACTGTGAACCAAACCGCGAGCGGGAAAATTTTTAAAACCTCTCCTTTGTGGTCCATAAAAGAAAGAAGGGCATGCAGCATTTAGAACAACACCACAGTGAGTAAATTATGACTTTATTTTCATTCTATAACTTTGATATGATCTGGGTGGTTGCTATGGTATTGCTATGTGGTTCTGGGTGGTTGTCAGGGAGTTGCTATGTGTTACTAAGCTTAAGAGTTCCACCACTACTCGTTTATGAAGCATATTATACCTGGCTAATGTAAGCCATAGCCTATTCAATGAGTAAATGTAGATGTTGGAGCAGTTCATACAGAGGTGGAGGTATGAGTGAATACTCCAGTCTGTCTCCGGTGGTTATTTGTGGATTGTGGCCTCCTGGATTGCTGACCTGCTAACATAAACTTGCGAGCATCTTCACATCAAGACCACACCACCACAATTGCCAAATTCAACATCCCAGACACACACACACAAATACACTGAGTCAAAATATAATTCACCCTTGCCCTGAGGATGAGATCTGTGATCAAACATTCTCACACAAACACAAACCTTGAAGGCTGACATGAGCATGACCAGTGTTGATCAGAGTAACAAATACACTATTTTTATAGTCAAATTTGAGGATATATTAATGTTCTGTTGTGAGGCAGTTACATGTGAAGCTCAATGGCACCCTCTTGTGTACGATGAAGAAACAACATTTTATAGCATTAAATTGCAACTGCAAGCATCACTAATACGGCTGCTCTCATACTTAGGGTTAGGGACATTATCATATATTATATAAGGGTTAATATTTCATAATTCAAGGATAGTTATAGCAACATGCCCAGCTATAAGGTCTAGACGTGTTAAAGAAATAGTACCCCCACACCCCCACAGTGAAAATGTGGAATGTGTAATTCTGACCAATAGCCATTATTCTCAAAAGGAAGAAAATGTAACACATCTGCAAGACATTTTCCATGTCACAACAAGTATTTGCTGGATACTAGGAGGCAGGGAAGCTGCAGTCAGTCACACCAATTATGAGGGTGGAATAACTTTATTATATCTGCGTGATGTCAATCTTTTCAGATATTTGAAATAGGAGACATATGCAATCTCTGCTTTCATATAAGAAGTATAGATGGGTGGATACTTGTACATATCTAGAATCCTTTCACTGGCGAACATAAAAGCAATTCATCATTGTTTATCATTGATATATATGGGAAACTGTGCAGTCAGCCAGTGATTACTGCAAAATAATAAGTGTTGTGAGTGTTTAGATATGTGCGGATATCAATGAATGTTTAATTATGGAGGATATTTTGAATAAGGGGTTTAAATGTCCAAAATGTCTAATTAATCTGTGAGAATCTGTAAAGATCGTAATTACGATGCACATGAACGCCACCACAATGTCGTAAATACGAGTGGGAAGCTCTGGATTTTCTGTAAGCCCCGATCTTTACAAGTTGGTGGCGTGTCAGTGAACAACATTGCGTAATACCACAATACTTAAAGGTATTTATTTAGCAATGATATTGTCAGGCTTTTCTATTTACAAGCTAATTGCCTGCACAGAATATGATGGCATTATAATATAACAATATAATATGTAACGATAAAGTTTGCAGTGGCTTCATAAATTAATTAAAAACATAAAAAGCAAAGCACACCTGATGCACATTTCTTTGCTCTCCATTTTCTAAAACTAGAGTTTAAGAACCTTGCTGTGTTTTTGTGTAATTAATTAAGAGAAAGTATGTTGTCTTGTACTTTTAATTAAAGTGTTTTATGACCTTGGATGCATATAAATCTGTTGTTGGAGACCTTCAAAATTTAATTAGGAACCTTTAAAATAGCATAATTAAAAAGTTTTTTCTTCACACTGTTCGAAAGCGATTCTAATTTAATTATTTACCAGTAGGCCGAAACTATTGCCAACATGGAAAATTAGTGGCTACTTGAAGTTCTCGCTAGGGCAAATTATCACTCATGTTCTGTGATGTCATGGGTCATGTTTATAACCGATAACACACAGTCATATACAGCCATGTGTGTCCCATGACCCCCTATACACACTCTGAGCTCTGCACATGATCATGTTCACATCCGTTCAGACAGACTCATGAAAACTCTTTATTACTGCTGAGACGAGTAAACATGCAGAGAAGAGCTAGTATGAAGGATTGTTTACATAAGCTGTGGGAAAATCCCACATGTATGCACATTGTGTGCATTGCCTCACAGAGATGTTTAATCTGTCATTCAGTGTGTTGACCGGCCACAGAACATAAATAATGGCAACATTTAAAACAGAAAAAAAAGTTGATTAGAGCACGACCTTTGGAGAGAGAGCGCGAGAGAGAATTTCAAATTTAGATGTAAATTAGATGTAAATTATTTGTTAGTATGCTAATGTATGTTTGTATTAGTTCATCATTTCGCTGTGAGCTACATAAAAGTTTTTAATACTCTTGTGAAGAATTCTTGAAGTCATATTGCACTCCAAAACTAAAAGAAATACATATATTGCTTAAAGAAAATTATAGTAAAATAGTTTTTGCATCAACAATTTCTCAATTAAGTCGTCCTACATTTCACAATTTTTATCACGATTTAAATATGATATATTATATTATTCTTATTATTTTAATTTTGTGGTGAAATATTACTCAATAAAAGCCTACTTCGAAGACCTGCAACTGTGTTTCACAACAGCCGACTTTACAACATCATGGCAGTGTGTAGAAGTCGGCATCATGGCAGGCTGTACAGTCTCACCCCTGGCCTTCACAATGGCCATGGAGGTCATCATCAGGGCCTCAAGATGGGTGGTGGGGGGTGAGCGATCCGATCCTTCCACCTATCCAAGCATACATCGATGACATGACCACTCTGACCACTACTGCAGCATGTACCAGGCGGCTACTTGGAAAACTACAGGAGAACATCAAGTGGGCCCGGATGAAAATCAAACCGAACAAGTCACGAAGCATCTCAATAGTCAAGGGACAGCTAAAAAACATGAAGTTCTGCATTGGTGACAACCCAGTATCAACAGTGTCTGGGCAACCTGTCAAAAGCCTGGGCAGATGGTACAACGCAAGCCTCAGGGACAAAGACCAAGTACAGCAAGTAAGGCAGGACATCACCAACAGTCTGGAAAGCATCAACAGGACCCTAGGGAAGCTCAAGCTCTGATGCCTGCAATTTGGACTTCTCCCTCGGGTAATGTGGCCACTCACTATCTACGAGGTCCCAATAACAACTGTGGAGAAGGTGGAGAGAACCATGACTTCATACGTGAAGAAATGGCTCGGCGTCCCACGCTGTCTGATTAACATCAGCCTCTACGGCAAAGGGGTCCTTGAACTGCCTATCACGAGCCTTACCGGAGAGTACAAGTGCTCTAAAGTAAGACTCCAGATGACTTTGAAAGACTCCAGAGACCAGACCATCAGCAATGCTGTTCCACCCCTGTTAACTGGACGGAAATGGACACCATCTGACGCAGTCCAGCAAGCTACGTCAGCCCTGAGGCACAGCAACATTGTGGAAGAGGAAGGCTTTGGCCTTACAGCAAGTAAGCCAACTCGGCGTAAGGCCTCAACTGAGGAAAAAGGTGGTCGAGGAGGTGCACCGTCAGGAGGAGGCGGAAAGAAGCGCCAAGGCTGTCTCTCTTGTCAAGCAGGGACAATGGATGAGGTGGGAAGGTCTGGAGAGGAGAAAGCTCAGCTGGAGGGAGCTCTGGGAAATGGAGGCAAGCAACATCAGCTTCATCATCAGAGCCACCTATGATGTGCTCCCATCTCCAAAAAACCTCCACCAGTGGTATGGCGAGAACCCAACCTGTGCCCTCTGCCCAACTCCAGCGACTCTCAAACACATCTTGACCGGTTGTGAGACCAACCTCACACAAGGCCGCTACACCTGGAGGCACAACCAGGTCCTCAAGAGTCTGGCAGCAGCTCTTGAGAGCAAGAGGAATACCACCAACTCCTTGCCCCTGAGCGCAACCAATTCCATCACGGCCCCAACCATCCGAGAGGGACAGAAAAAGCCCAACCATCCCCCTACCAAACCAGAAGCTGGACAACCAGCTATGGCCCGGGACTGGAAGATGCTAGTCGATATTGGCCAGCAACTAATCTTTCCACCTGAGATTGCAGCCACCACCCTTAGGCCAGACTTGGTACTCTGGTCTCCTTTATTGAAGTCTGTTTACATCATAGAGCTCACTGTCCCATGGGGGAATTCAACAGAAGAGGCCTATGAGCACAAGAAACTGCGCTACAGAACTGGCAGCAGACGTCAACAACGAGGATGGAAAGCTTAAGTCTATCTGGTTGAAGTGGGATGCAGAGGTTTTGTGGCTTCTTCCACCATCAGACTGCTGAAAGACCTTGGCATTCATGGACAGGCTCTGCGACAATTAGATCAGTCTCTGAAGAGGCCGAAAGAAGCAGCCAGTGGATATGGATTAAGCGGAAGGACCCTTGCTGGGCTACAAGAGCATCAACATGACCTGCTTACTAATACACCTCATACCCCACTTGAGAACCCAGGTCACAATCCTCCAGGAGGAGGGT